>NC_061845.1:2753442-2768442 GCF_019202785.1 Penaeus chinensis
TTGTGCTTCTTTGATCATTTTAGCTCCAATGATTTTCGCACGCACACACAAACACACAGTATATATATACAAAGATGGATAAGTTTCCCAAAGGTAATGGCGCGTAAACACGCCGCACACCACCCGCTTAATGTTTAGATAAACATGGTTAATATTCAACAAACACTCGAAGTAAGCGCCGTTCATAATTTCGCTGATGTCAGGACACTCGAACGTCGATCAGCCTTCATTACGATGATAGAAGGGTACTCGAACTCAGAACGGCCGCTGTGAAGGATGACGACTTTAGAAATAGCCATTTATTATTATTATTATTTTTTATTATTTCTTTTATAGCTTTCTATCTTTAAAAATCTGCAGTGTTCTTTCTGTAGAGATAGGTTTTAAAACGGCCTGTATCCTTTCTTCGTTTAAATAACTTTTAAAACGGCCACTTTTTTTCTCTCCGTGTAAACATCTTTTAAATAGAACCAATTTGGTTTCTTCGTTAAAAAAAAAAGAAATAAAAATAGCTTTAAAAATACACAGTTTTCATTCTCTGTGTAAATACTTTTTAAACGACAATTTTTCTTTGACAAATAGTTTTTAAAAAGCTTTATTCGTGTGTGTGGATAGCTTAGAAAACATCCATTTTTTCTGTGTACCTTGTGTGTGTGTGTGTGTGTGTGTGTGTGTGTGTGTGTGTGTGTGTGTGAGTGGGAGTATTTATATGGGTGTATATATATAATTGAAACACACACACATATATATATATATATATATATATATATATATATAGAGAGAGAGAGAGAGAGAGAGAGAGAGAGAGAGAGAGAGAGAGAGAGAGAGCAAGACAGACCAAAAACAAAAACACCTTTCACCACTCCTCAAAAGTTAGATAAGGTTTTAATCGTGCAGAACTGGATTTTTTATAACTACAGATATCATAAAATATAATTTATCTAACGGTCTGTAATCCTAACGATCCATCGCAAAGTTCCACTAAGTCGATTCAGCCACAGATTTAGTGAGTTCCGAGACAACTTTGCAGTTATGCCAGTGCATAAGGAGATAGGCGTGTTGTGTCCTTGCAATTAATAGCATTCAACCATACGGTACACTTTCTCTCCCACCACACAAAGAACAGAACAGAACCCTGTAATAAATGGAATGAGTAGAGTCTCAAACAATAACCCATGAGAGATTACAGGACTAGGCTGCCGGGGATAATATTCAATTTTGCTGTCCGCCCAGGGAGATATAGAGTAAGTTCCGCTACGGGGTCGTAGAGGTATATAAGATTGCCAAGTGGGAGGCTCCTGGCTGGTGACGGTGACCTACATTATACTGAATCCCAAGTGGTGCTCATCCAGGTAGGAGAATAGAGTATGATATTATCATTCTAATGATTGATATATGTCTTGTAAAAAAGAAAAGAAAAAAAAGGGTAAGTATAGAGATTTCCTTGAATATTTACAATGTTTTTCTTCTTTTTGGAAGGGTATGGTCATTATTGTTATCCATATCTCGCCGTAACCATCAGTAATTAGTCACAAATTCCATTGCTATTCTTGTAACTTTTCTGCAACTATTAATAATGACAATGATAATATTGATAATAGTAACTATTAGTATTACTACTATTCCTATTTGTTTTAACAATATTAATAATCTTGATTAAATAATACTTATAATAAAGCTATTACCAAAAATGTCTTGTTGCTGTTATCATATCAGTATTTATGTATATATATATATATATATATATATATACATAAATGTTTATGTATGTCTCATGTAGACCCAATATAGAAGACCATTTCAGACATTCTTTTCACAATCGTACGCTGAAGCCCTGAATTCATATATATCTTTGCACTTATCTATCACTAGAATTATTTACATCTCATTCTATGTTGGGTCTGCAAAGGGATAGATATACATACATATTCACAAAGACACACATGTACACCAACACATATATGTTTATTATATAATACATACACATATATATATATATATATATATATATATAAATTTATATATATATATATATATATAATATATATATATATATATATATATATATATATATATATATATATATATGATAGAATAATGCAGTCCCGCCTAAAGATGGATAAATAACAGCCATCCAAGTATGACCCGGAGGACCAGTACAAAACCAACTCTACCACATAACCCACTAAAAGGAGTGTACAACATATGAATGAATTATCAGTTACAACTAGAAATTTGTTTTTTCTGTACATATTATACCTTATTGGTGTTGTTGAAAAGTAGAAGGAAAATAAAATCCTCAATGTAATTTAATTGTATTTCTATCACAAAGAATAATACTTTGGAACAATGTGAATTGATTACCTGTGGTGAATACACTTAAAAGAGGATTATACTTCAGAAAAACAAAACCAAGATAAAGCTCATTTTCCCGCAAGGCCAAACACAAGCTCATATGCTAAATGTTTTGCTTCATGAAAGCAAATGCTGCAGGATATATAACATTAATGAACATTGAGTCGTACTTGAGTGTATGACAGTTTTGTCATTATATAATTAAAAATTGGTGTATTCACAGAGGCTAAAATGTTTGAAAAAAAAGTTAACCTGACACATGTTATTTCCTAACTGAAATGCCCTACTTATGTATGCATTGAACTCAAAGGTACTGTGTTATTTTATAATGCATAAGCAGAGACACGTATGAATATATGTGTGAGTGAACAATTGCATTTCTATATTTATATTTATTTGCGTGAGAGTGATTTTACACGCATACGCACATGTTTTTATATCTATCTATCAATATATATATATATATATATATATATATATATATATATATATATATATATATATACAGAGAAAACAGCCCCAGTGAGTGAAATTAAATCGTAACATTTTAAACTCTTCACAAATTCCTCAACAGACGAAGAATTAACCGAAATGGATCCATTTTGTGTAATTTAAATTCCTTTTCATCTTCGGGTACATGTTGCTGCATGTGTGTCCATATATATAAATATGTATATATATATATATATATATATATATATATATATATATATATATATATATATATATGCACTGTATATATATATATATATATATATATATATATATACACACATATATATGCAACAATACTACACACACACATTTATATACATAAACACACTCACACATATGTGTATTTATATATATATATATATATATATATATATATATATAAATATATATATATATATATATACATACATGCATATTTGCACTACACACATATATGTATATGTAGTGCATGTATGCGTATACATGTATACATTTACATTTATACAAATAGTGTATGTATATATATATATATTAGCATATATACACCATACATATATACAGATATATATATATATATATATATATATATATATATATATATCAAGAAAGTAATTCAACTCTTTGCCCTCTACACAGACGTTTATGTTCTTGCAGTCTTATGTATATATTTAGGGAATATTAGTATGTATTTTAATTTCAATTTGTTTCTGAACTAAGGCAAACATGACAAATTGGTAGCACCGATACTATGTAGTATGAAGGTGTTTACAAATGTGTCCAGGCGTCCAGGCTAAGGAAAGCACAAACTGGCAACTTATCTCTTACTTTTAGGTATCTTTGTATTTTTATACGTTAGTTTTTGTATTTTATTTTCTTCTTTTGTTTATTCATTCATATGTATTTTGCCTTAAACAGCACTTCATTTTTTAATCGGACTACTCGAGAATCCGGGTTGAGTTGCCAGATTTTCCATTCCTGAGATTGGACGGTAAAGACGAGGACAGCGGCGAAGAGTGAGGCATATTATTGGGGACTGTACAGTTAATAGCAAATGAAGTTAAGCGAAGCTGAGACTTAAATTACTATTATGAAAAGTTATATTTGAAAAGCTGTAGTTCTTTACGAGTGATTTTTTTTCTACACCATCAATCATTAGCGGAAAAAAAAACAAAAAAAAAAACGAAGCGTTGGCTACCAACATTGTTGCTTACTGGCCAAAAAGTCTCATAAATAACGATTTCAGGCACATAGAGAGTCACAGAAATAGTGCAAAGCCATCTCGTTTTCCAACGATTCGCAGATGTTTACCATGTCATACACACACTATCAAATATGCATCCTACATTACGCATTATAAAACATATAAAAAACACAACAACTCACCGACCTCGATTAATTTTTCAGTAACCTCTTCTCATGGTGCTTGCAAGATGCTTGCGGCCAGACTTTCCTTCGCCTTCGATTAGCGGAAGGCAGACACCCTGATCATATCCCGTGACATCATAAATCATGTTAAAATTTACGATAAATAATGACCATCAATGTATTTATTATTTAGTTGTTCTTTTGTTGATGTTATATGTGTCCATATATTTATAAATATATGTATGTGTGCGTGTGCGTGTGCGTGTGCGTGTGTGTATATATATAAGTATATGAATTAACATATATGAAATATATGCATATATTTATCTATATGAATATATATGTGAATATATATATGTATATATATATGTGCATATATAAACTATATATATATATATATATATATATATATATATATATATATATATATGACTATATATATATGTGAATTTATATATATATATATGATATATTATATGTATATATAATATATATCATATGATATATGAATTATATGTTATATAAACTGCTCAAAACAGTTAGGGGAACACTTGTATTTCATTTCAAATCTCAATGTCGAGTGTACAAATTTTACAATTTTGCACTAAAACTAAATTCCCAATGTACCCTGAACAACAGAGCGTCAAACTGGCCAAGAAGAACAAAAGTTATCCCTTGGAGGACCGAATTACGAAATGATGTTGAAAAACAACTGACTGTAGAGAGAAATGACAATGGAAGAAATGATGAATTTGCAGAATAGCACATTGCACAGCCACTTTAGTAGTGGGTACGCCCTCCACGACCCTGTATGCACTCTCGACAACGTCGTGGCATGCTCCTGATGAGGCGGCGGATGGTGTTCTGGGGGATCTCCTGCCAGACCTGGATCAGCACATTGGTAGGCTCCTGGACAGTCTCCGGTGCGGCTGGACGCTGCCGAATACGCTCATAAATAATGTCCCAGAGGTGCTCAATGGGGTTCAGGTCCGGAGAACGTGAGGGCCAGTCCTCAGTATTGATGCCCTCTTCCTCCAGAAACTGGCGGCACACTCTGGCCACATGAGGAAATTCGGGGCCCACTGCACCGGCGTAGGGTCGAACAATGGGTCTGAGGATTTCATCTCTATACCTAACAGCTGTCAGGGTACCTCGATTAAGCATATGAAGGTCTTTGCGACCCTCCAGAGATATGCCTCCCCAGACCATAACTAACACACCACTGAATGAGTCATACTGAACGATGTTGCATGCCGTATATCGCTCTCCACGTCGTGTCCAGACTCGGCCACGTCTATCATATGCACTTAAAGTGTAACTGCTTTCATTCGTGAACAGTACAGGGCGCCAGTGGCGAACTTGCCAATTCTGGTGGTCCCTGCTGAAGGCCAATCGGGCTGCATGCTGCTGGGCGGTGAGAACCGGCCCTCATGCCATCCTCGTGGAGTCTGTTTCTGACAGTCTGGTCAGAAATGCGTACTCTATTGGCCCGCTGAAAGTCTCCTTGAAGGGACCTAGCAGGTCTTCTCCTGGACTGCATCGCAGATATACGGAAAAAATATATCCTGTTGTTGGGTGGTGGTCCTTATTCGGCCTGGTCCAGGCCTCCTGAAGTAGTGGCCGGTCTCTCGAAAGCGACCCCACGCACGGGAGATGACAATGGGAGACACTTTGAACATTCTGGCCACCTGACGTACAGATGAACCATCCTGCAGCAGCTGGACAGCCTGTGCGACTTCACAAGACTGGAGGTAACGCAGTATGCTAACAATAGAGTCAAAAGGATAAAAAAAATCCTCAACCAAGAAAGAAATGACGATTTAGCAAGTCAGGAGCACAAAATCGTCGTGGGTACCACTTGCTAACTCACTCCAGATTTGGGGGTTTATTGAAATTGGGTCAAAGGCAGTGAAATTGATTCACAGCTCGCTAAGGTTGCACACTAACTGGGTGGAAAACTCCAATGCGCCAATATATATCTGTGATATCCCAAAAATAAAGTGTTCCCCTAATTGTTTTGAGTAGTATATAATATATATAAACAGTACACACATGCATATATAAATATATATATGTGTATGTGTATGTGTGTGTGTGTGTGTGTGTGTGTGTGTGTGTGTGTGTGTGTGTGTGTGTGTGTGTGTGTGTGTGTGTGTGTGTGATTTATGCATGCATCTTTGGATACAAGTATGGATAAACAAATATTTATGTGTATTTATATATATATATATATACATATATATATAAATATACAACCACAAAGACACACAAGCACTTGCGTGTGCACACACACACATAAACACATCCATCTTTGTCACTTTTAACCTGTTTGTTTGGGAATTTAGACTCAGGTGGCTAGAGTCCATTAGTCTACTTCTACAGACATTCCTCCAACTTATGACAATTAAATTATGACAACGTATTTGGCCACTGTCGACTTGATCTGAAAATAAAACATTTTCTTTTATTTCAGTTTCTCCAGGGATATATCTCAATGTGTAATTTGAAACTGTTACACATGTCCTAAGTAGAGTATACCAAACAGTGAAAGACCTAACACTGTCCTGTACATTTCGGTTAATTCATCCAAAACAAAGACTTTACTTGAATCAGTGTCCTATAAGTCTCTCCACTTTATTTATATCAATCAGTGTCCTGTAAATAAAAATAACACACCAACCTCGATTAACTTTTCAGTAACCTCTTCTCATGGCACTTGGAAGATGTTTCCGAGCAGACTTTCCTTCGCCTTCGGTTAGCGGAAAGCAAAGACCCTGATCATATGCCGTGACATCATAAAGCATGTTAAAATATACGATAACTAATGACCCTCAGTGTATTAATAACTTGTTATTAATGATGGCCGGAAATATGACGGTTCTTCTATAGCTTTCTTGATTCTAAATGTTTATATATATACACATATACGTACATACACACACACATACACACACACTCACACACAAGAATACGTGTGTGCGTGAGTTCATGTGTATGATTGTGCGGTGCGTGTATATATATACATATATAAGTATATGAATAAATATCTATGATATATATGTATATTTTTTTGTATATGTCTATATATATGAATATATATATATATATATATATATATATATATATATATATATATATATATATGTGAATATATATATGTGCATATATATGAGAATATATATATGGGCATATATATATGTATATATGTGTATATATATATGACCATATATATTTATATGTGCATATATGTACTATATATATGGGAATGTATATATATATACTCTCTGTCTCTCTCTCTCTCTCTCTCTCTCTCTCTCTCTCTCTCTCTCTCTATATATATATATATATGAATGTATATATATATAATATATGTTATGTATATAATATATATTTTATAAAATATATATATGAATTATATGTTCTATACATCATATATATATTATATATATAAACAGCACACACACGCATATATATATATATATATATATATATATATATATATATATATATATATATTATATATATAGATATACACACACATACACATACAGTGTGTTGGTGTGTGTGTGTGCGATTCATATATGCATCTATCATATATATCATATATATCATATATATTATATATATAAACAGCACACACACGCATATATATATATATATATATATATATATATATTTATATATATATATTATATATATATCATATATATATTATATATATATATATATATATATATATATATATATATATAAATATTATATATGTATATATATACATACACACACAGTGTGTGTGTGTGTGTGTGTGTGTGTGATTCATATATGCATATATATAAGTATACTTATTACATTTATATGAACACAAACACGAAGACATACACGCACATACGTATAATATATATTCATCATTGTCTCTTTTAACCCGTTTGTTTGGGAATTTAGACTCATGTGGCTGGAGTCCATTACTTTTCTTCTACAGACAATCCTCCTACTTGGAAAATTATGACAACGTATGTGGCCACTGTCGACAGGATCTGAAAATAAATATTTCAATGTGTAATTTGAAACTGTTACATATTTCATAAGTATAGTCATACCAAGCAGAGAAAGACCTAACATTGTCCTGTACATTTCGGTTAATTCATACAAAACAGACTTTAATTGAAGCATTGCCCTATACGTTTCTCCAAGAAATTGATATCAAGCAAAGGCCTTACCAGTAAAAAAAAAAAACAACAACAAAAAAAAAAACTCTTAGATTTCCTTACATTAATACCATGCACATAAAGACCTTACGAGTAGTAGTACCTTCTTCATCAATTCGTACCAATCGAGGAATTTATTATTTCCATTTCTAGAATTTGTTATTTCTTTTTCTATCCCATCCTACATGTAGCAGTGTCCAATCATTTTCTTCATTATAATCATAGCCAGCAAAGATTTTACCTGTAGTAGTGAGTTGTAGTCTAGGGTGTACCAGCCGCACATGCTGAGACGTTGGAGAGGAGTGAGGGTCGAGATGAGGTGATTTATCTGTTGCAAAGAAGGGTTATCTAAGAATACTTAATGCGTTTTGATATCCTCGTGAAACTTTGGATAGCTCCTCAGCCCACATGTTATATATACACACACACAGTTATATATATACTTATATATGCATACATATGAGTATGTATGTGGTGTGTGTGTATATATATATTCACATACATGTACATATAAGCACATGTATATATATAGTTTCACACACACATACACACACACACATATATATAGTTTATACTCATATATATGTATGTCTAGATACACATATCCATACATATGTATCCATGCGTACAAACACATAAACACACACATGTATGATATATACATTTATATTAATGATTTTGTGAGTACATGACATTATACAAAACAAACGATTACTTTTACATACTTGCTGCCTTATCTCTCTTTCGGTGACGCAACAGTTTAAATTTTTCAGCTCTGCAATTCCAGCCTCCACCTGCAAGGAGACTTTCCTTCTGTTATTTTCGTTCTAGAACTATATACTAACCATCTTTATTACCCCCTATTTGCTTTCTTTTAATCAATTTCATCTGACATTTTTATTTGTTTTATTATCATCGTAATTAATATCCTTATTACTATTGTTACTGTTACATTATTATCACTATTGTCTACGACTGCAAATATAACACAAACCTTTGAAGTGAAGTCTTGCCCAATCTTACAGGCTAATATCACGAAGAAACATGACGGAGCGAGTATACTGAGAGCCAGCCCGTTTGCCAAGTTGCCTTGAACCATGGCAAAGAAGCAGGTGACGATGACAACTATGGCAATCAGTAAGAGGACGGAAACGAAGATGAAAAAGTAGCTGCAGGCCATGTCTTTCAAATTTTCAACCTAGAATAAACATGAGCTTTAGTCCTTTCAGTCAGTGCAGATATTGAATTCATATTATAGGATTTTATAAGAAAAGATCATATCTATATGTATATATATATAAAGATATATAAGCATGTATATATGATATATAAATATACAAATATACACAGACACATACACACTCACATTTATATATATATATATGTATATATATGCATACATATGAATCTATACATATGTATATATATACATATATACATATATATATATATTACATATATATATATATATATATATATATATATATATATATATATATATATATGGACACAAGCACACACGCATATATAAATATCAATATAGATAAATATGTAAGTCTGCATCAGTATATATTTATATATATATATACATTTATATATATGTATGTCTGTGTATATACATACACGTGTACATGTATATATAATGCGTGCATATACAAATATATACACTATATATATACATATACACACATACAGTATATGTACATATATGTACAAATATATAAATAAATGCATACAAAAGCACACATACATTTATGCGGGTGTGTGTGTCTTTCTGTATATATAGACAAACATCAATATATATATACACACAAATATAAGTAAATTCATATATACTCATATATAAATACATTCATATACATACATATGTAAATATATTCTTATATATACATATATAAATATATTCATATATATTTGTAAATATATATATATATATATATATATATATATATATATATACACAAAGCGATGCGTGTGTGCATATATACACTTAAAAGTAATTATATATACATATACATATGTGCTTATGTGTGTGTGTGTTCATATATATGTATATATAAACCTACAAATATATATGTTTGAGTGTGTGTATTTATATAAGCGTATGTGTGTGTATCTATATATATTTCTACATATATATGCATATATATATATATTTACACATATATGTACGCGATTACACAAACACTTATACATACATATATAGATATATCTACTGTCTCTACTCACTCCCATATAGGTAGAGTAAATATATATATATATATATATATATATATATATATATGTACTTATATATATACATGCATATATATATATATATATATATATATATATATATATATATATATATATATATATATATATATATATATATATATATATCCATATGTATATATATTCATATAAACATATATACACATATATATGCACACGTACAGACGCACTAAGATAAATAAAGATAAATATGCATATATACATTTATATATTTGTTTATATCTGTCTATCTACATGTGTATGTATATAATGAGAGAATGAGTGGAAATTAGGTTTTTACTTACAAAACGAATTTCTCGTTCCAGGTGAAACAATGGTTCTAGAGCTTCACGAATAACTTTATTACTTGGCAGATCGGAATTACAGCTGAATGCGTCAACTTTGATTCTAAGTTTGACCTCGCAGCTCGCAATCGCCCGCTTAACAGTTTCCAGTAATTTTCTTGACAATAATGAGAAAACTTCTTTGAACAAAATGACTTGCGTAATCATTTGCGCACTGGAAAAAACACCGTAAATTATTTCGAAAATATTGGTCGCGTTATCCGTATCATTGCAGATAATGTAATAGATACTGAATCCGGACGGTATCACGATAATAGATAAGGCAAAAATGTTCGAAGCCGATAGATTCCGAAGCAGCTGACAACTGAACCGTCCGCTCGAGAACGGAATCCCCACCTGAACTAATTTCTTGCTGTTCAGTGTGAATCCGACCAATCCTATCTGAATTCCGACTTGCAACAGTAAGCCCGAATAACTAAATACAAGGCTACCCACATCATTCTTTTGATACCCTAGGAATACGTTTGCAATAAAACATGTCCCAAGGATTTCACAGATGCAGATTGCCAATGACCATAACAGCAAGGGCACACTGAAAACGGGACCGCTAGAGTGTGGGCTATGTCTCGTGTACAGCTGCAATGCCAGTGGTCTCTGTAGTGCTAAAAGGAGATTAAAAAATGCCGGTTCCTCTACAGACATTGTGGCGAGAAGTCAGCCCTAAAGTATCTATCTAATCACTAACAAGTTATTTAATTGAACAATATATTTTTTCTTCTCGTATCAATTGGACATTTAACTTTGGTTCGTATGTAGTATTAGCACAGCCATGGAGTAGAAATTTGTCCTTTCGTATTATAAAGGATAGGCACAAATTTGCAGCTTCTTCAACAGTTCACAGTGTCCGGGAGTCGAATGAACCCCGACTTTGCACGATGCGAATTTTGCAACAGGAACCAAAAGGCTGTACCAAGTGGTGCGACTTGTTGACTGACTGAAATGGAATTTATAGATCAACTTTATACGCTCCCCGATTAAACAGTTGTTTGCTCTTGTGACGTAGACGATAAGGGGGCGGTGGTTTTACTTTAATGCTATTTTTTCCTCCTTTATCTTTAGCTAATTAAGCCAGAGTGCGTGTCTGTCATTGAGGATACATCCTTTGGGGGATAATACAAACGCACAGACACATACACATACTGTGCACATGTTGATACATATTCGTATGCATCCATATATACATGTATATGCACTATAGCAGGGTATTTGACCATCCCCTAAGCATATCAAATCTAAATTTCTCAAAATAGCACATGCTGCGTTAGTATAGAAATAGAATGATAATGGACCACATAAGTCATTTGATGTTAGGCTTAGGCGAGGACGGAGCAGAGGTCAGCGTGTAAGGGAGGACTCCTAGCGAGCGCACCGAAGTGAGCACCTCTTGCGGGAACATCGGAACGACTGATCGTGTCGAGCTGCTGTTTGTTTTTGTCCCTACTGGAAGGATCTTAGTTATATGCATCACCAACAGTATGGGTTCATATAAACTAATATTTTCCGATATAATGTTATATATCCCAATATATTAGGCATTCCTCATTATATAAGGTCATGCCAATGATTTTCGCACACACATATATAAGTATGTATATATAAAGATGAACTCGGCCGCACATCACCCGCTGAATGTTTAGGTAAACATAGTTAATATTCAACAAACACTCGAAGTAAGCGCCGTTCATAATTTCGCTGATGTCAGGACACTCGTACGTCCATCAGTCTCCATTACGATGATGGAAGGGTACTCGAACTTAGAACGTCCGCTGTGAAGGTTGACGACTTTAGAAATAGCCTTTTATTTAGCTTTTTATCTTTTAAGACCTCCAGTGTTCTTTTTTGTTTAAATATCTCTTAAAAGCAGTCTGCTTTCTACGTTAATAATAATAATAATAATAATAATAATAATAATAATAATAATAATAATAATAAATAAAGCATCCATTTTCTTTCTCTTTTGACTTAGCTTTCAAAATAGTCAGTTTTCACTCTCTGTAAATCATCGAATGATCGAACGACAAATTTTCTTTCACTCTGCAGATAGAAAAACCTTTAAAAGTTAGAAAAGTTTTCCATCCCGCAGAATTGCATATTTTTATAACAGTAGAAATGCTATAAAAAAGCTCCACGAAGTCGTCGCAGCCAAGCACTGGGTGAGTTCCGAGACAACTCTTCAGTATGGCATTGCATGAGGAGATAGACGTGTTGTGTACATGCACCTAATAGCATTCAACCGTACGGTACACTTTCTCCCCCCCCCCCCCCCCACACACACACACATACTTTAAAGAACAAAACAAAACCCTGTAATAAATGGAAGGAGTGGAGTCTTAAACAATAACTCATGAGAGATTATAGGACTAGGCTGTTGGGAGACAATATTCAATTTTGCCCAGGGAGATTGATTGATTGTTGAAAATTCTCTGCCACGTCAACAGCTAAGGTCATTAGCGGCGAATACATTGTTGGATTGAAATGTTAAAATATCTAAAACTTATAAAATCTATCAATAAATGTCTTACATATAAATATAAATAACAATGAATATGATATTAAAAATGTAAGCAGAAATATTATATTTTAAGTATATAAAATTATTGCATAAATAGCATGCATATTTAGATTTTATTGAAAAAATTAGTCTCCCTTAGGAAAGTAATAAGACCATCTGCATCACGATCCTCCCCCGGTACATTTTTCAGTGTATATGGGGGAGACAAGTACATACTTCTTTGGGCTGCGAATGTTGCACATCTTTCCACTACATGTGCGACCTTTAATGGCTCTTGGCATCCCTCACAAAGTGCTTCACTTTTAGCCCCCATTGGCCCATGAGTCATGAAGTAAATTCCGCTAAGAGGTCGTACAGGTATATAAGATTGCCAAGTGGGAGGCTCCTGGCTGGTGACGGTGACCTATTGAGTCCCAATTGACGAAAATATTTTGTTTTTCATATATGTGAAAATCTCATTCGATGACTGATATATATCGTGTTAAAAGAGGAAGAAACAAGGCAAGGGTGGAAATTTCCTTAATACTTTACAGTGTTTTTCTTCTTTTTTGGAAGGTATGGTCATTATTGTTATCAATATCAACGCCATAACCATCAATTATTCTATTCTTGTCACTATTCTGAAACTGTTAATGGTAACGATGCTAATTAATGATAAAAGTAATTATTATTACTATTATTACTATTATTATATATTATTATTATTATTATTATTATTGCTGTTATTATTATTATTATTAATATTATTTTTATTATTATTATTATATTACCAGTGTTTTGTTATAACAATGTTAATAATAATCTTGAAAAAATAATACTGATAATAAAGCTAATACCAATAATAATGTTTTTGTTGCTGTTATCATATAATCAGTATTTGTTTATATATAGATACATGTTTATATATATCGCGTTTAGACCCAATGTAGAAGACCATTTTAGACATTTCACTGGTCATAATCGTATGCTGAAGCCATGAATGTTTTGATATACTTTGCATCCACCTGTCTATTCATCAATGTCTGACCATTCAGTTATCTATCTCTAGAACTAATTACGTCTTTGTCTATGTTTGGTCTGAAAGGGATATATATATATATATATATATATATATATATATATATATATACATATATGTATATATTCACAAACACACACACACACAGACACACACACACACACACACACACACACATATGGACAACTTATGTCTGTTGTATGATATATTCATATATGTATATACATAAATTTCGCATTAATATAGATAAATAACGCACACACAGACACACATATGGACACACACACACACACACACATATGGACACACATATATATGAATGAATTATCACTTAAACACAATCCCCGAGCGCACTCGGTGGAAAGTGATCTATATATTAATGTATATATATATATATATATATATATATATATATATGTTCATATATCATATAAATGAATTATCACTTATAAA
>NC_061845.1:2793442-2795942 GCF_019202785.1 Penaeus chinensis
CAAAGAAAGGAAAAATGAAGAGCAGAATCCCCCAGGCTTTAAACTGCAAGAATGAAATATTCACGTGGTTGAACCCCGGAGGCAATTACGTCCTCGCTATGGGACCTACAACAAAATCTTTTGTTTTAAAGAGGATGAACGAAATGAACATGTTCTCGATGATCGGGGAAACTTGACGAATTCTTATTGGAAGAATATGATGATAGCGATATTCGGAATATATTTCTTAACAAGGAGGTTGATTATTATTATTATTTTTTTTTTTTTTGTTATAAAACTACTTGTGATAAAGATCATGATTATCGTTATAATACAAATACTTCTAGAACGACCCTGACGCTATAATGATAATGAGAAACAATTACATTGATAATAATGGTAGTTGCAGTGGTTATAATGATGATGATAATGATAATAGTAATATTCATCATCATCAATGTCGTCGCGGTCGTCATCGTCTTGATTTGATGGTGTTTATACTGATTAATATTACGCAAAAGCACTAGAAGTTTTCCATATCTACACACATATTATTTCCGTTCATGAAAAAAAAAAAAAAAATCTTTAACACCTAAACTACTGTCTAGATTTGGTAGTCGTTATATTCGATAGGACTTTAAACTCTCAGGATAATAATTTGTTTACATCAAATTCCGCAAACACTGCAGTCAATATTCCCTTTCTTGTTTTCTTAATAATCTTTTACCCAAGTTCATTTTCGCTTCCGACGGTACAATCTTAGATACTTCAGATCTCTCCCAAAAGGCTGTAGTATTTCGCAGCATTTACCCGGCCTCTTGTGCGTGGCATTTTTCCCGGACGCTTCTCGTTTCCTGCAGAATTTCCTTGATCAAGAAATAAAGCTCGGAATCGTCAGGCCAACGGAGGAAGAACTCAGGGGGAGAAAATCACACAGAGAGAGACAGTCCTGTTTGCAGTAGGACCCAAAGTCCCCCATGTATCGCTGGCGTCCATAACCCGATTACAGTCCCGGAACCTCTCCTTACAGCTGCACACCTCGGTCAACCTCGCTGTAAGCTGTTTCCGAGTCTCTCACAGCAGCGGGAGTCTCACTCAGGGAGAAAGGTCGGGAGTGCAAGTACGTTCTCCGCCGTGTGCAGACCGGGGCATTCACGGGCGCCTTAAACAAGAGGTTCTTGAGAACAAAAGAGCCACCGGCGGCAAGGAGAGACTCGGAGGCAATTTCTGAATGAGAGGAAGAAGTTTATTCAGGTATGAAATGAAGAGAAAAAGAAAGTGAAATTGAGAACGCACGACAAGATTTCGCTGCAGAGTGCACGAGCTTTGTTCTAGAGGGTGCGCTGGCGAAGACGGAACCGTGATTATATATGCACGGGTCTACTGTGTTGCGCGATTGTGATTCCTCGTGCTTGTTTAGCTTCCTCTGATTGTACTTTTCCTTCCCTCACTTCCTCCCTCTATCATCCTCTCTCTTGGCCGGAAACTCTGAAATTAATTTTGGAGTCATTAAGCTTATCCAAAGGGTTTCTCGGTGAAGATATTTTCCTGCAAATTCAAATTAATCTTCCTTGCGCGGGAAGAACTTCACACTGATTTTATAATCATCTAGCCTGGTTATCTCTCGTAGGAACTTAGTTAAAAAAAAAGAAAGAAACATTTACCATTAATTTGAGGTTGAAAGAAGGGAAAACCTTACATATTCTTATGTTTGCTATTAATAATAAAAAAATAAAATGTAGCACTGATTTTATTTACCCAGAAATATGAATATATGACTGTTCCTCTGATTTTGACCGCACTGTCAATTCTGACAATATTTACGCAAATCGGTTTGCGAAAAATACAGTACAAAAGATGTAGACGAATATAAATAGAGTTTTAGGAATAATTTTGGACAACAAAAATAAATTTCACTCCTTCCCTTTCTATTTTATGGTATGTGTGTTGCCTTGCGCTCAATTTGCCTGTTAATCAGGATAAGAAGCTGCATATCGTTGCAGAATGTGGAAGTGAATATCATTTAACGATGTAACTAAATTCATAGGTTATCTTACACACACAGGCATAAACACACACATACACACACCGTGTGAGTTTCTATGTGTTCTGTCTGTGTATGCGTGTGTGTGTTAGTGTAGGACTGTATATATATATATATATATATATATATATACATATTTATTTATTTATCTATATTTATATTTCTATACATGTGTGTGTGTGCATGTGTGTGTGTGTATATATATATATATATATATATATAAAATATATATATATATATATATATATATATATATATATATATATATATATATATATATATATGTATATATACATATGTTTATATATACATCAATATGTAAAATACATACATACATACACACACACAGACACACACACACACACACACACACACACACACACACACACATATATATATATATATATATATATATATATATATATATATATGTGTGTGTGTGTGTGTGTGTGTGTGTGTGTGTGTGTGTGTGTGTGT
>NC_061845.1:2828442-2833442 GCF_019202785.1 Penaeus chinensis
TCATTTTCCTTATTCTCCAGATTCTTCGAGCGCTCTATCCACCTCAAGACACTCTCCTTGCTTGTCAGGACATTGCCTTGTGCATTTTTTATCACCCTACTCTGCTGTACAGCCTTCCCTGCTTGGTCCCTTTGTCTGGCCAATCGATACAAGGCACTTTATCTTCTTTGGAGTCGAAATTCTTAAGCAGGTCGCTTTAAAAACTGTCATTATTATTCTCATAATTCGAATTCTCTTTGGCTGCCTCTTGTTATACATACTTTCAGTCGTTGGTTCTTCGTGTTCATTTTTCTTCTGTTTAGAGGTGGCTCAAAGCGGTCACCAAGCTGTCTTTCTCATCATTTCTGCAGTAGTCTTGCGCGCGCGCACACACACACACACACACACACACACACACACACACACACACACACACACACACACACACACACACACACACACACTCAAACTCACACATACTTACACACAAACATACACATGCGCATATTTATATACATATATATATATATATATATATATATATATATATACACACACACATATATATATATATATATATATATATATATATATATATACATATATACATACACACATATGTATATATGTATGTATGTATGTATGCATATATACACATATATGTATGTATATATATACATATATATGTATATCTATCTATCTATCTATCTCTCTCTCTCTCTCTCTCTCTCTCTCTCTCTCTCTCTCTCTCTCTCTATATATATATATATATATATATATATATATATATATATATATATGCATGTATGCATGTATACACATATATAGATAGATACATAGATAGATAGGTAGAAAGACACATAGATAGATGTGTGTGTGTTTATGCACAGACACACACGCGCACGCACACACACATACAAAAATGAAAATGAAATAAAGAAATGATAATGATAAATATAATTATAATAAAAATAATAATAATAACAATAATAATTATAATAAAAATAATAATTATAACAATAATAATTATAATAATAATAATAATAATAATACACACACACACACACACACACACACACACACACACACACACACATATATATATATATATATATATATATATATATATATATATATATATATATAGATAGATAGATATACACAGTAAATATGCATCCAGTTATATACCGGCTATATCACATGCAAACACACGCTAATACACTTTGTGTTTAGGGACCTAGAATACAAAGTGTTAAATAAACACGCAAAGAAATAGACACATACATGAATTTACACACAGGCAGGTACACCAAAGATCATACACAAATAGAACACTATATCCATTGGTGTACATTTCCAGATTTTACGACTGAAATAATACTCAGCTTGAACGAAATACGAGATACGAAAAGAGTAGAAAAAGACGAAAGAAGGATAAGCGAAGAAATAAGGAATAGGCACAGACGAAAAGAGATTTAAGCAATACAGGAAAAGTATGCATCTCGAGACTGAAGCAAGACGTCTCCTTCGTGTGTTGAATATAAAAGTTTTCTCTCTTTTTCCCCATAAGGTAAATGCACAAGAAAAGGAAAACGGGGAATCGTACTGAAGGACGAGGGAACAGCGAATAAAAAGGAGAGGGAAAAAAGAGGGAAGAACAAGAAAGAAGCGAAACATGGAATATTGGTGGAATTTTTGGTTGGGTTTGCAGATTTCACTTTGGGTAAATAATAAAAAAGATACGGAGGAATAGCAAGGGATAACAAATAGTAAGTGGACGTACATGCACACGCATGCATATATATATAGATAGATAGATTGATTGATACACACACACACACACACACACACACACACACACACACACACACACACACACACACACACACACACACACACACACACACATATACACATACGGATCCACAAGCAAGGGACACTAATGAAAGGCACAAAGCATCATGTAGCAATGTCACTGGGAATAAATATCCATACATACTTTCCATTGGGAAATTCTAACCCCATTTTTACCGGCGAGAAACGTATTGCCTTGTCACGAATTACCTCTCGCAGAATGTCAAATCATTGTCTGGCCAAAGAAAAATGGCTTTACCCAACATGTTTTGTTTTTTTCCCTCACGCCGAGATAGGAAATAGGTAGTCGACTGAATAAAGAATATAAACGACACAGTGCATCTAACAGCTTGTTTTATGAGGCCGTTACTCGTGGCTGCCTGATGGCGTTAAATGACGGTACTTGACCGGGCCAAATCGTATCTGACGTAGAGGGAATATAAAATCATTGAGTGAAACAATTACTGTCTGCGGGTTTTACATGCGGCGTCCTCTCTCTCCCTGGGAAGATCTACGGCGCACCTTTAGAACGTATTGGGTTTTGCTTCCCTTATATTTAGTGTCTTCCAGGATACAGCATACTCTTTATGTCGTAGAGTGTTTGTATTGCTCTTATATTTTTTTTTTCTATCTAGCTATCTACTTATATCTATTTATTTATCTACCTATCTATATTTATTTATTCATTTATCTATCTATATCTATTTATTTATCTATATATCTATATCTATTTATTTATCCATCTATCTATATCTGTCTATCTGTTTATCTATATGTCTATCTATCTATCTATCTATCTAACTGTCTATCTATCTATCCATTTATCTATATATCTATAATCTGTTTATGTTGTTTATGTGAGTTCGTTTGGGTGTAAGTGTTCTATATTTTTTTCTTTTTTGTAAGGAAATTATATACTCGGTCACGTGACTTATGTTTTAGTTTTTAGAGGACTATGGATTCCCGTGCGCGCGCGCGCGCGCGCGCGTGTGTGTGTGTGTGTGTGTGCAGGGGCCTGTGTTGCCCTAAATTTCGCACACAGGCCGACCATGTCCAAGTCGTAATTCAATGCTCCCGATACGTGACCAAAGCTAATCAGCGTCACCTCCCACGCACACACGCACATACACATACACATACACACACACACACACACACACACACACACACACACACACACACACACACACACATATATATATATACATAAGTATATATATATACATATATATACATACATATGCATATAGATAGATAGATAGATATTTATATTATTTATATACATTAACACATACACGTCTGTAGGCGTACATGTTTGAAGAGTTGTTGATGGGCATGTGTACTACCTCTTAACTTCAATCTATACTGAGAAAAAAATCTAACATCTTTTGAAGATTAAAATTTCAGACCTACTTTTTTTTTTGAGTGGGGGGGGTGTATCATTTTTATTTTCATCTCTTTAACTCTAAAAAGACTTTCAATCACACGTTTGTTTGTTTTGTCTTTTTTTTTTTTTTTTTTTTTTGTTAATTTCTCGTTGAATTAGAAAAAGGCGATAAACGTGCTGCGTAAAAAAAAAAAAAAAATCTTAATCACTTTCGCTCGAGTAACATAAAAACACATTTAATAGACATGTTGGTTTTGTAATCTGAGCTTAACTCTCCCGTTTGTTAAGATCAAGAAAAATCACTATTTGATATGCTGCATGAATTCCAATGCGCAATTTTTACAACTCTAACATACAGAGTCAACAACTAAATTGAATTCTGATGCAGCAGCACTGATAGTACATTATTGCATATCGTGATCTATTACTTCAAAATGATAATAATGATAATAATTCTAATGACTGATCTTATCATAGTAGTAAGAAAAAAATAAGGATAATAATAAAAATAATAATAGCAACAATGATTAGGATGATTACAATGATAATAATAACGAAAATAGTATTGATGATACTAATAATAAAGATGACAATAACAGTAATAATGATGATGATAATTACTGTAATCTTAAGAATGATAATAGTGATAATAAATGTAATAGTAATGGCAATGATAATAATAATGATGATAACTGTAATTATATTGATATCATGTTACGATAGTAATGGTAATGATAACGATAATGGTAATGATGATGATAATAGTAACTGTGATTATAATAATGATAATAATTATGAGGATAACGATAATGATGATTGTAATGATGATGATGATAATGATGATGATGATGATGATGATGATGATGATGATGATGATGATGATGATGATGATGATGATGATGATGATGATGATGATGACCATGATGATGATGATGATGAAGAGGAGGAGGAGGAGGATTATGAAAAGGATAATAATAATAAAAAGAAAGAAAAATAGACGAGGGCACGAAGATAAACAGAATGCAAATATAAACAGCAAAGAGCGTCATATTTTCCAACGGAATATCATCTGGTCATTAATTTCAGGTAACAGATCCTAGATAATATATGATTAATGATGCCTGATAGAACTGTTAACTGGATTGCATATTCGAAAAAAAAACAAAGTATAAATGTCTGCGTTGAAAGTCTATGATTTATTATGCGGAAATTAAACTCTCATTAGTCTCCCATTAACACAGAAAATGTATCATAATTAAACGGATTGAATATGCCTATAAGATAGGCAAATATAAAAACACATTTCCTCCTATATATTTTGAATAATGCCGAGCCATTCGCGATGCCAATGAATATGAAGGGAATATGCAAATTGTAAATTGTATATTGACGAGTGTCCGTGCTTGTGTAGCCTGTGCATGTGCATGCATCCATCGATCAAAGTAAAAATTAATTGACAGCATTTGCTATCATAATCCCGCACTGAAAATACAAAACGAATGTTAAAACAGATTAAAATGTAAATAATAATAGATTAGCCAGTTACGAATCCGCTAACGGTACAACTGGTATTTTTATTATGACAATATTTAGCTCCCCATCTCTATGAGATATTTAGTGCCCCATTTCTATGAGATTAGGGATTTATTTTATAATTCTAATTGTTTAGTCATCCTTCGTTTTTTTGTTTTTGTTGTTTTCATTGTCTTATATATTGATTTAAAAGGAATCGGTTCTTTATGGCGAGGATAATCCAGAAAAAAAATGAACTAATGTACTA
>NC_061845.1:2870942-2878442 GCF_019202785.1 Penaeus chinensis
ATATATATACAAATTGAGCAAATGACAAAGAACTAGAGTTATAAACTTAAACTGAGAACCTTCCGGTAATAACCGTGACAAAACCCGTCACGGATATTCCACTCTAATTACTGAAAACCTTCCGGTAATAACCGTGACAAAACCCGTCACGGATATTCCACTCTATTTTCCCTTATCAACAAGTGATAAGCACACCGAATATTCCTGTGCACAGAATATCCCCTTGCACTATTCTCCAATACTAGACTCACCGCCCAGTATCTCTCCACACAACTTAGATCTACACTTTCCCTACCAAAGTCACTAGCAGGTGTCCGTCCATCTCGTCGCGTGCCTGTCTGGAGAGGTTCTGTCTCCTCCTCCTCTTTCTCTCCTCTCCCGTCGTCGCGCGTGCGCAGACGGAGTACCTCCTCAACGACGCACGACGATCTTCGTCTTTCATTTCTACTCTTTCGTCGTCTTACGACATCACTCCCCCCCTATAAGTATGATCGTCCTCGATCATGTCGTCCCGGGTCGGAGCTCCCTAGGCCGTCTAGGAGTTACCCACCTCACCCCCGGCTCAACACCTCGAAGGGGCGGCAAGTTACTCATAGACTGCCACTAAACTTGTACTGGCCGCCGTAACGGCAGCTCGATAGCCACCCGACCCTGATCTTGATCTCTGGACGCTCTCCTCTGAGTCCCCTCGTCGACTGCACCACCGACGATATGTTGAGAACTTGAAAAACCACCAGCCGTGGCCGGCCATTGCAATCCCCCACAGAATGATGATGATGGTCCAGGATATCCCCACAGAACACTGCAAGTGGTCTTGTTCCAAGCTCGACTTCAGGAGAGCCCTGATCCGAGCCCGCTCCCTGAGGGTGGATGCCTCCACTATAGGCGTCCCAGGCTCAGTGTCTCCCAGCATGTCCTCAAGCAATATCTCATCTCGTAGGTCCTGATCCACCATTCCTCGTAGATCCTGCCAGACAGGCTTTGGTAATACCGTAACCACCTGCTGATGCTCCAGAGACGATATTGGTGGAATGAAGAAATCCTGTGATGTAGCCTGGCATCCTGAAGCCAGACTCCAACACCCTCCAACATTTCCCTGGGTTTTGTGATTTCCGCCATGTGTGTTCCCGGACAGGAAACAGAGACCTCAATGGGGTATGGCACACTGTAGATCCATCGAGTTCCCTGCCTCACCACAATCGGCGCAAAGTGGTCCGTCACCACCTCATCGCAGATGTCTTCCACCTTGTCTTCCTTGAAGAAGGCAGCCGATAAGCATGATCGCACATGCCCTCTGCGGTGAAGTCCAGCAGACGCTGGGCATAGATACAGACCAGCCCTAACTGCACGGCAGGAATCCAAGGAATCCACTTCCATAAACAGGTCCCGGGATTCTGAAACAAACAAGTACGAGGCAGATATCTTTGTTTGGATAAAAGAAGAAGTCTCCTCGACAGGTCTTGGAAAACTATGGACACTGAAAACATCCAACCCCAACCCTGGCAGGGGAAGCGCTAGATACATAATCAGCTGTCCAGAGGAAATCCCGGGCCGAACCGTCACATGTATCAGATCATAATACAAATGAACATCCTGTTCTCGGGGAGGAAAAATCAAGTGTACCCCCTCCCGTGAGAGCTGTAACAATATGTCCAAAATTGCATCTGGGGTTAATAGTTCCGGTGACAAATGTCCCTTAATCGCATCCTTTAACCCTCCCATTAATGCATATTGGTCCTGTCGTATCCTTTTTAAGACTGATCTGTAGTTCTCCAAGGTCAGACTAAGCAAAATTAACCGTTGGGTCTCCCCCACTGATTTTCCCAGTCCCTTGACTGCCCAGTCTAACAACCCAACCAAATCCTCCTGTCTTTTTTGAGCCTCCTCGAGACGTGTAACATCCCCTTAAAAAAGGCAAATTTCTCCAGCCTCACCAGCGTAGCAGTCACCCCTCCGTGACCAGAGATAGGAAGACTGTGTGCCAGGTGCAAGGCAACCTCTTGGAACTCTTCTGGTACTACTACCCTGAAAATCTTTGTCCCATACACGTTCACATGAACGTTATATAACAGCCCATCTGGCCCAACTTGGTAACCGTCTATACTTCCAGGAAGACGTCTACCAAATCTCTCCGGCAAAGCCACACCTTCCACCGGGTGACTCCTTACCACACTCCAAAAGGGGTCTACTTCTTAAGCCTTCCTTAACTCCTCAATGGACCATACCTTTATAACTTCTGGGACCCATACTCCCTTTGACACAGCCAGAGAACTTCCTGTATCACCAGCTTGTTCTACTGCTCCTCTGGCAAGTTGTCTGCTCCTAGTAATGGCCCGTACTACCCAATCATCGATGGGATGATCCGCCTGTCGGATGTGGGATAACGCATCCGCTACAACGTTATCCCTTCCCGGGATATAGTCTACCTGAATGTCAAAATCAGCTATGGCCATCCGCCATCTAGCCACCCGGTCTGATCCCTCCTTAGTGGCAAACAAATGCCGTAAAGGCCGATGGTCCAAATGGACCTCCACTGGATAACCCTGAAGAATGGTACGATTCACACGAAGTCCATAGACAAAAGCTAAAGCCTCACGCTCTATTGTACTATAATTAAGCTCTGGCCCTTTAAGTGCCCGACTAAAATATGACAGAGGCCGCAATACTCCAGCATCGTCTCTTTGTTGGAGGACCCCTCCGATGGCAAACTTGCTGGCATCGGTGGTTAGTACAAAAGCTCTATTGAAATCCGGAAAGCTCAGAACTATATCCTCGCTCAAAGCTCCCTTCAGAAGCCCAAAAGCCTCTTTTGCCTTGGAATTCCACTCTAATTTACTCTTATTTTCTACCGAGCGAAATCCTCTGGTTAAGTCAACTAATGGTTTGGCTATATCTGCAAAACCTTTAATGAACTTACGATAATAATTTGCAGCGCCCAAAAAGGCCTGCAATTCTCGCATGGTAGTTGGAAAAGGATACTCCTTCATCGCCCTGACCTTTTGTGACTGGGGTTTCACCCCATCACCTGAGATAATGTGGCCCAAATAATCCACCTGGGGCTTAAAGAATTTACACTTCGACAACTTTAGTACGAGACTTGCCTCTTTCAGCCGTTCCAACACTGCTCTTAAATTTCCACAGTGTTCTTCCCATGAGTCTCCAAGAACAACAATATCATCTAAGTATACAAACCCAACCTCTCCCACTTATCCGGTGAGAACCTGGTTTATAATACGCTGGAAAGAGGCAGGGGCATCCTTCAAACCGAAAGGTAGCACATTGAATTGATAGTGTCCCTCCGGAGACGAGAAAGCCGTAAATTCCCTTTTTTGTGAAGTTAGGAATTTGGTGATAGCCTTGACGAATGTCAAGACAAGAAAAGATCTTACTCCGACCCATTCGTTGTAAGACCGTAACTATGTGTGGCAACGGATAACTATCATCTTGAATTACCTCATTTAACAATCTAAAATCCAAGCACAGCCTTAGACTTCCATCTTTCTTCCGGACTGGTACCAATGGACTGTTATAAGGAGACCGCGACGGTGAAATCACCCCTTGCGACATCATATCCTCGATCTGGCGCCTAATCTCTTCCCTATACTTTAAAGGGATCGGATATGACTTCTTATAGATAGGTGGTCCTTCTGCCCTAATCTCATGGAAAAACTGATCAGAGATTTCCAGTGGTTCGTCATCCAGAGAAAACACTCTTGGAAACTCTCGAACTAACCCTGACAACATGTCATGTTCCTTGGAACCCCTTGCGAACCAGCTATCTACCTCCTCTAGCAACCTAACTACCTTTGAGTCTGTAGTACTTATGCTAGCCTTGACAGCTCCTATCGCAACTATGTCCTCGTCAAGTTGACGTTTTTGCAACTCGACGACGTCCCCTATGCAGACCGTTGACTCTACCTCAACCGGAAAATCCTCCTCCACTGCATAAGGAACCCTGAACCAAAGACTATTTCCGGACCGTCGTATCCCGACTACCCCCTCTCGAACTAACCCTGACAACATGTCATGTTCCTTGGAACCCCTTGCGAACCAGCTATCTACCTCCTCTAGCAACCTAACTACCTTTGAGTCTGTAGTACTTATGCTAGCCTTGACAGCTCCTATCGCAACTATGTCCTCGTCAAGTTGACGTTTTTGCAACTCGACGACGTCCCCTATGCAGACCGTTGACTCTACCTCAACCGGAAAATCCTCCTCCACTGCATAAGGAACCCTGAACCAAAGACTATTTCCGGACCGTCGTATCCCGACTACCCCCTCCGAAAGTCTTAAGCCAGCGAACTCCCGTGGTATAAACAGCATGGAACCTATCCTTCCCGGAACCTCTCCATCCCCACCGAGTTCTAACTCTAACACCCCACACGAATGTGCCTCTAAAATCTGGCTCTCTCTTAAGGTAACTACCCCACTATATCCAGTGTCCTCCTCCTCATTTATGAGTACCCTTTGGTCTGCTCCTGCTACCTCCCCAGGGACCGACGCACCAGGCGTCCCCGGTGTCGGTCTCCCCGGACTGGTTGTAGGGGGCCCCCTACAACCGCAAGCCTCGGTAGCAATTGAGCCTGCCTCGGGACTCCATACCACATCCACCTGTTGACCTTCGATCGACAGTTGGATGGGTTGAGGTGGATGGTTAACAAATACTACCTGATGTGTCCTAATAAAATCACATCCTAACAACAGCTTCCCTGGCAGATTCCATGAATCCGCCACTAAAAATGAATGCTTTACCTTGACTGGCCCAAACTCCAGTGGAATATCAACATCCCCTCTTTGGCCTATGTCAGTGACACCACCCCATCTGACCTTAAGATCGGAATCTCTTACCTCTAATTTCCTTCCCTGTAGAAAACTACTACAAACTAGTGAACACTCCCCTGCCGTATCAAACACGACCTTCGTTTGTTCACCAAAAACTACTAAGTCAAACAACAGTAACCCTGTACCAAAAGACTGTACAGTGATAACTCTCCCTTCTCCTAAAGGAGAAACTGCTGCCCTAGCCAGAGCCCCTTCACCTGTACTATGAGGAGCTACACAAGGGAAAACATCTAATTGTTCCCCTTTCTCCCCCCGTTTTTTGAATACGGAGGTGGGGAGCCCTGACCCCCCTCTTTTTTCTGCAGACGCAATGGACAGTGTAACTTCATGTGACCTGGCCGCTGGCAGTAAAAACATAACATACTACCTGGCCTCCTGTCCCTCGATCCGGCGACCATCCCTCTGTCCGGTGATGCCCCCCGAGTACCACTGGCCTGTTGCTCTCCACGGTATCCTTGCAGATCACTCTGAAAAACTGAGCAAGCCTCAACACCGTGACCTATACGTGAACAATATGCACACTTAACCTGAGCCTGGGGCCGCCGACCGATCTTACCCTCCTTAACATCCTAATTAGAGCGGTACAATCATTCATGGCGTGGCCCCCATTGTGACACTACAGGCAAATGGTAGAGCTATCAGCTTATTGTACATCTCCTCCACCCGTAACCGACTGTGCCCTACCCATAAGTTGCTTTCCCCCGGGGGACAAAGATGATGCCAGACCCATCGTTTGCCTCCCAGCTTTAACATCTCCCTTTGCCGGGCTCTGCATACCCTGTCGCGCCTTCGATATCTGTCCCCGTGCCCTGCAATAGTACACGAACAAAATTATCCAGAATCTCTGGTAAATCGGTCACTGGCACCAGGCCTTCCTTGTTTACTGTAGCGAGAATATCATCTATAGCAGCTGGCACTCGCCCTTCCAACAAGGATACCCTTTCCGAAGTAGAGCGAGTTCCAGTAGGGAACAGAAAATTAATTAAATCCTCTGCCGCCCTTCCTAAAACGTTCCTCAGCCCACTCTCGTCCATGTGCGAAAATTTGACCCGAAGATAACAACACAAAAACTAAAATCAGACACCGAGTTGCAAACGGCAACACCGCACCGCCCTGGAGGCACTCCCGCGCGACCTCCTCGCCCGTGACGTGACGGAATGCTCCCCTGACCGCGCTGTCCTGCGACACCCCGTGACCCTGCCCGGGCAGTCTGCTCTGACGTCACCGGTCACACCACCGATCTACCCCGGCCGCGCCGCTCCCCTCACCCAGATACCCCGGTACCCCGTCCCTCATGCCCAAGATCTCGGTAGGGCCGCTCGCCTAGTGACCGCTGACGTTGTGCCAACGCGGTCAAAGTTCAGCAGCGCGTAGATGTAAACAACCCTCCGACCACACTCTGTAGCTCCAAAAGGGGGGGGGGGGGGGAAGAATGCGGGATATGGTGAGATTTTATATAGCAACAGGCCCGCAAAACTACAAAGTACAGGAAAATATACCCTGTAGAAAATGTGGAACCGTAGCTGCAAAAAAAATTGGAGGTTATACAAACAACCCTTTAAAGTAACGTGAAACTGGAAAAGCAGCACCACCGCCGCCACCACTGTCGTAAACAAAATGTAGATTTATCTGTAAATATAGAATTGTAATCACATCTGTTACGATTAAGGTATTACTGCCACCACCAGTTCTTTCAATGGGTAAAACTGGAAACCACTTTACATCTGAATGACTCTGTGACCCAACGATCATAAACGTGTTCAATCGTCCAAAAGGGCTACAGGAAAAGAATCTTATTTTACTATTTTTATTTTATGTATTTTATATATGCATTGTAAATTATAACAAATTATATATATACAAATTGAGCAAATGACAAAGAACTAGAGTTATAAACTTAAACTGAGAACCTTCCGGTAATAACCGTGACAAAACCCGTCACGGATATTCCACTCTAATTACTGAGAACCTTCCGGTAATAACCGTGACAAAACCCGTCACGGATATTCCACTCTATTTTCCCTTATCAACAAGTGATAAGCACACCGAATATTCCTGTGCACAGAATATCCCCTTGCACTATTCTCCAATACTAGACTCACCGCCCAGTATCTCTCCACACAACTTAGATCTACACTTTCCCTACCAAAGTCACTAGCAGGTGTCCGTCCATCTCGTCGCGTGCCTGTCTGGAGAGGTTCTGTCTCCTCCTCCTCTTTCTCTCCTCTCCCGTCGTCGCGCGTGCGCAGACGGAGTTCCTCCTCAACGACGCACGACGATCTTCGTCTTTCATTTCTACTCTTTCGTCGTCTTACGACATATATATATATATATATATATATATATATTTATATATATATATATATGATTGCCGCGATGGTCCAAGTTCAATTACCCGCCGCATCAGTCGTAAAAGTGCCTACAATTGCTACCTGGAGCCCGATTTCACGGCGAGAAAAGAACAGATCGCCTTGAGAAATCTGAAGCAGCTGTCGTACAGGAAGTCGCCGCCGTGGCTCAGTGGTAGAGCGCCGAACCGCGGTTGATTAGAAAGGGCATCAAATCAGGCAAGGACGGTACTGCCAAATAACCTCTCAATCTTGAATTGTTAGAGGCCTGCAGTGGAACGAATAATTGTTGAAAAAAGTGTATACATAT
>NC_061845.1:2888442-2890942 GCF_019202785.1 Penaeus chinensis
CTTTAAAGAAAAGATCACCCCAAAAATATTCAAAGAAAAAAAAAGAAAATTAGATAAAAATAACAAGGAAAAGAAAGGAAAAAAGAGAAAATGTAATGAGAAAAAAGAAAAAAAAAGGATAAAAAAGCTCCCCCCCCCCAAAAAAAAAAAAAAAAAAAAAAAGGAAATAGATTTTATTAAGACTACAATTCCAAATGACTAAATTCATGCTGGAGACAGATTACAATACGCATAATATCTAAAGCTCATCCGTTATATTACATTTTAGATGCTTTGGGCGTGGCATATTGTATCAGGGAATTATGCTTGCTTGCCGTTCTAGCTCGAATAACCGCTGGCATCGAGATAAAATGTTTCATTTTTACTCTGGAATCGAATTACAGCGCAATATTCAGGGGTTATTGCTGTAATTATGGATTCGTTTGACATTTAAAATATCGTGTGCATGTAAGTTTATGGTAGAGTTATTTATTTAGGCTTACTGTGTAATAATTTTTAAAAGATCACCTCTCTCTCTGTTTGTCTGTTTGTTTGTCTGTATGTTTGTCTGTCTGTCTCTGTCTGTCTCTCTCTTTCTCTTTCTCTTTCTCTTTCTCTCTCTCTCTCTCTCTCTCTCTCTCTCTCTCTCTCTCTCTCTCTCTCTCTCTCTCTCTCTCTCTCTCTCTCTTTCTCTCTTGCTCTCTCTCTCTCTCTCTCTCTCTCTCTCTCTCTCTCTCTCTCTCTCTCTCTCTCTCTCTCTATTTATCTATCTATCTCTCTCTCTGTATATATATTTATATATATATGTATATATATATATATATATATATGTGTGTGTGTGTGTGTGTATGTGTGTGTGTGTGTGTGTGTGTGTGTGTGTATGTGTCTGTATGTGTGTGTATGTGTTTGCGTATGTATGTGTATGTATGTATGTGTGTGTGTGTGTGTGTGTGTGTGTGTGTGTGTGTGTGTGTGTGTGTGTGTGTGTGTGTGTGTGTGTGTGTGTGTGTGTATGTTTGCGTGTGTGTTTGCGTGTGTGTGTTCATATATGTATATATACATATGTACATATGTACATTTTTTATTGATAGAAAGACAGAGACAGAGACTTAAGGATCTAAGGCGCTGGATGCCTACATTATTTTGCAATGTGTGTAGGTAGATGTTATTTATAAATGCTCTTACTAATATTGCACGATTACTCTGGTTCGAATATTGCAGAATCTGCATTTGCTGTTGCGAGAGGGTTCCAGCAGTGAGGAATCTTGGAAGTATACATATTCAGAAGTAATGTAATGTAACAGCGAATCGAATGTTATTACGGGAAAGGGAGGGCTTTGGTAGAAACTTACACATGATTATAAAATATGAGTTTGTTAATGCAACTCGGTAATCATAAGGGTGGCGTGACATGCAAGACTATAAATTGCATGAAAATGTTGCAGGTGTAATACCAATGCAATTGATTAGAGATTTGAGAACAATGAAGTACCTGGTTCACAGTTCATAGGTAAGCTAAGATAATATCCTATTGTTAGAGAAAAGTTAATAGGAAATATGTGATTTTTATCCTTGAGATTCCTGTGTTATAACTGTTTAAACGAATCAATTTGACAATATACTGATATCGCGGTACGAATCTTGAAAATTTCTGGAAAATAGTGGTGGGAGGCAATTATTTATCTTGAGGTTTGAAGGGAATTTGATTAAGATTACTTGTATCTGCTTGCCAATTACTGTAAAATAAAGTTGTGTGTATATATAATATATATTATATATATAATATTATATATATTATATATATATATATACATATATCATATATATATGTATATACATATATGTATATATATTACATATAATAATTTTTATATATATATATATATATATATATATATATATATATATATATATATATATATATATATATATTTATATATATACAAATACATATGCACATACACACACACACACACACACACACACACACACACACACACACACACACACACACACACACATATATATATATATATATATATATATATATACACACACACATATATATATACATATATATATATATATATATATATATATATATATATATATATGTGTGTGTGTGTGTGTGTGTGTGTGTGTGTGTGTGTGTGTAATGTATTTTCCCCATGATATTCTCTTTTAACTTAAATATGAGTAATATGTCCCTTATTAGAATATAGAATTCTTACCTCCTTTCTACAGTGATGCAGGATGCCTGGGCTAGCTTCCAGGAAGATGCAAAAATACCTTTCGTTCATGAGAGGATTAGGTGTTTCTTGTGAATAGGGAGAGTTTCTAGACCACAAGTTTCCACGATAACTTCTGGAATACAGTTATGCTTAGGAAAGTTCAGAATTAACTAATCAAATCCTACATGTTAAACAAGTTCCTCGACATTTTGAGATGGAGAGGATAGTGGATGGCTCTCTTGGTTGAGTTAGAGGCAAAATTCAAGGCAAAAGAGATTGTCTTGAGGAAA
>NC_061845.1:2905942-2915942 GCF_019202785.1 Penaeus chinensis
ATATACATAGTATATATATATATATATATATATATATATATATATATATAAATGTATATATATATATATAAATGTATATATATATATATATATATATATATATATATATATATATATATATATATATATATATATATATATATATATATACCTATGTACATGATGATATTTATGTATGTAAATATATAGACATACACATGTATATATATATATGTATATGCTTAAATACGTGTATATATGTAAGGATATATATTTACACATTTATATACAAATACATATGCATTCACACACACACATATATGCATGTCTATATATGTACACATATACACCCATTTTTAAATTGACTGAAGAGTTTATTTTATCCTACCTTTTTTTTCTCTCTCTTAATTTCACGTTAAATTAATCATAAAGACTAAATATAAACAAGAGCGAGCGTATTTCGTTTTATATATTCATTCATTTCATTTTTAGGTATAGCATTTGCGTATAAGATTTGTCATATACGTTCCATGTGAAACAAACTTCGTATGTCAAATTCACGGATTGGCGCTGAGATGACCCCTCGTGCATGTGTGTGTGTGTGTGCGTGCGTGGGTTTTAAAACGGCTGGCCATTGGAGGTAATCGCCTCGGCAAAAGCTCACTCGAAATTTGAGGGTCAGATGACTAACAATGATTCCTATCTTTCAACGGAAGTATTGCACATACTATATTCCCAAATTGATGACAAATACAATTTTACATTCTCTAGTATGAAGCTTTATAGATAACATTTTTGCTGGGTAAATCGGAAAAAAATATGGGGGGGGGGGGGGGAATCTCATTCTTATATGTGTTATAAATCAGTAATGTATTTACTAATAATTGCTAAAAATATATGAGGTATATTCGGAACATATACATGAACAATTTTCTGTTACCCATTTCATTTATTTGCATTCTCTCTATCTATCTCTCTCTTTCTCTCTTAGCTATCTAATTATTCAATTACACATAGTTTAATCTATTCATCTATGTATCTTACACACACACACACACAAACACACACACACACACACACACACACACACACATATAAAGTTTAATTTACTAGATTATGAAGAAAAAAATATATGTTTAAGATATTAATTACTGATGATTTCGTTTCCCATTTTTATAATAATAATCACCTTTTGCGTTGTTGATCATAAAACAATAAATGAACCTGACAACAACAAAGCAATGTAAATGACGAATCTTATTTGGCCCTGTTGAACATCCTTAAATTATTCTTCAGTCTGTACGAATTAAACCAATTTTCGGTAGCCATTCTTTGTAATAAGAAATCTTAGTAATTTGGAAGAGAAGAGAATGGAAAATAAAATTCTAGGGATAAAACTCACAACCAAATGACGCTACAGAGATTGTCCATGAATAGCATGCAACGGTAAAAATATACATTGCACAAAAGTGGTGCTGATTTGCTCACTTTTCGGAGATGTTTTATTGTAATGGAATTACATAGAGAAAGGAGATGGAAAAAAGGTTTCTAATATCATGTTTGGGATATGATTATGAAAAATAATTTGTGGTATATCTGTTCTCATATATATGTGTTTATACATACATAAACACGCCTATATATATATATATATATATATATATATATATATATATATATATATATATATATATATATATGTATGTATTTATATACACACATGTATTCATATGTATGTATACACACACGCGCGCGAGCATACAGATATATTGCATAATGTACATATATATGCATATACACATACATATTTCTGTATCCATTTACATTCATATGTATGTATGTATGGTATGTACGTCTCCAATTATGTATTTCTGCGTGTTACGGTAGCCAGCGTATCCCAGAACAAAAGCCTCTAAACAAACGGGGCTCTTATCCTTCATCCCGGATTTGAGTAACGTGCTGGAGACTTCGTGTAATGGGAAAAAACAACTAGCATGGATGTTGTCCTTGCCCCTAGTGGGAAGAACGACGCCTGACAATAGATAAAAATAAATTTCTGTGAATGTTGTTTTCTATACTTTTTCAAATGTACCTTATTTTAGTTAAACTCAATGTTGACTGAAGACTTGTAACGGAGGTCCCTTTTCTTTTCTTTTTTACTTTAATATATGTATTATTTCGTTTACAAAGATTGATAATTATCTAACGGTACGATATGAAGAATGGGAAATTAGCCATTAGGACTAAATTCAAACAACAGCGAGCATATTTGTTTTAATAAATTTATTTCGTTTTAGATACAGCATTTGCATATAAGTAAGATCTGCCATATGCTTAACATGTGAAACATATTTGGTATGCCATATTCACGAATTGGTGCTGACATACCAACCTGTGTATGGGGGTGTTTGCGTTCGTGTGTGTGTGTGTGTGCGCGCGCGCGTGGTTGTGCGTGTGCGTGTAAATGTATGATAACAAATATAATTAACTTAGTATTAGTTTTCGATATCGTTTCAAATGACTGGCCATTGGAGGTAAGCGCCTCGGGAACAGCATACTCGAAATTTGAAGGTCAGATTACTAACAATGCTTCCCGTCTTTCCACGGAAATATTGCACATACTCTGTTCCCATATTGATGGCAACTGAAATTTTACATTCGCTTACCTTTTCATACATCATATGACCCACTTTTCTTTTCCTTCCCATCAAACGCCTCATGGCGTGTCCGCTACAAAGACACGATGCGATAATTATGCCAATTACATCGTGCATCACAGAAGTTGTCCAAAGTTCAAGGCCTGGGAGCGGAACAGGCATCATTTATTCGAAAAATATTCAGTGACGACGCCACAGATTCCTACATAAATGAACTTCTGTCTACCTGGTAATAACAAAGCAATGTAATTGACAAGTCTTATTTGGCTCTATTCAACCTAACATAATTGTCCTTAAATTATTATTGTCTGTAGGAATTACAGTTTCTAATATTATTATTCCTAGATAAAGACATATGTATTTATAAATAGCTATATAGCACATACCTGTCTTAGAGTTAATCTACTAGGATGTGAAGTAAAAATTAATAGATGTAAAAGGAATCATTTTTTTTTTTTTTTTTTTAATATTTGCGTTTCCTATTCTTTAAATAATGATTACCTTTTGTTTTGTTGATCACATAACGCAATAAATGAACCTCTGTCTACCTGACAATAACAAGGTAATGTAACTGACAAATCTTATTTGGCCCCATTGAACAAACCACCATGGTACCGGAGACCGACGGTACTGCCCGCTACTTCTGGGAATAGATGCTTCTGCTGCAAGGTGAATTCGTGATGTGAAGTGATTAACAGCTTCTTGAACACACTGGAAATCATTCAGAGATCCTTGCAATACTGCAGTTGATCTAAAAAGATTCCAGTCTGCATGCTCAAGTCGCCATCTCTGCACTCCATTGGCTGGAATACCATTGGCCTCCTCGAAAATATTGGAAAGTGGTCGCTTCCATGTAAGTCTTCCATGACGTGCCAAGTGAAATTCAACTGTGAATTAGGTGAACCAATTGACAGGTCAATATTGGAGAATGTCCCAGTTTGAATTTGGAAATGTGTGGGTGCGTCACTGTTCAGTAAAACTGCATCTACTCTAGAGAACAAGGACTCCAAAGCCCTTCCTCGAGGGTTGCACAAAGTGTCTCCCCAGAGGTGATGCCGACCATTGAAGTCTCCCAAGAGTATAAATGGATGACGCAACTGGCCAAGTTAATCTTCCAAATCATCTATGTTGAGATTATGTGGAGGGAGGTAGATGGATGCAACAGTGTAAGGTCGTGTCAAGCCTATTTTCACAGCCTTCACCTGCAGTGTCGTCTGCAGGTGGATGGCCTTGAAGGGAATATCCTGACGTACCATCACTCCTACTCCTCCATGAGGTCCATTATCAAAGGTTCCATAATGGGCTTGAACATGGAATCCTCTCAGGGAAATTGGACGCTTTTCCCTGGTCATAATCTCTTGTAGGCATACACAAACTGGATTACATGAAGCTATCAGATGTTACAGTTCTTCCCATTTTGCATGAATTCCCTGACAATTCCATTGGATTAGGGTGTCCAGTTCAGGCTCGCCCCACACCTTTAAGCTGTCCCTTTCCAGACGTCTGAGAAGACAGATAAACAGTATTTATGTAATTGTTTTGTAGTATGAAGTAACTCGAAGTCTACACTTTTTCAAATATATTTTATTTTAGTTAAAGTCAGTGTTGAGTGAAGACTTGAGATCTGTCTTTTTCATTTAAATTTTACCTTAATTTCTCGTGTATTGTGTCTTGCATGAAGATTGATAATTATTTAACGATCCGAATCGAATATATTTATTTCATTTTAGATATAGCGTTTGCATATAAGTAAGATCTTTCATATACTTAACATGTGAAACATATTTGTCATGCCATATTCACGGATTGGTGCTGACCTGTGTATGGTGTGTGTGTGTGCGCGCGTGCTTGTGCGTGTGCGTGTATATGTATGAAAAATTTGATAAACTTATTATAAACTTAATATTATTCACCAACAAATGTCGCTATAGAGATTGTCCATGAATAGCATGCAACAGTTAAAGTCCACATTGCGCAAAGGTGACGCTGATTTGCCCGCCTTTTGGAGTTATTGGGTTCCTAATATACTGTAGAATGTTTGGTATATGATTATGAAAGATAATTTATGGTATATCTGTTCTTATATATATATATATATATATATATATATATATGTGTGTGTGTGTGTGTATGTGTATGTGTATGTGCATGTGCATGTGCATGTGCATGTGCATGTGCATGTGCATGTGCATGTGCATGTGCATGTGCATGTGCATGTGCATGTGCATGTGTATGTGCATGTGCATGTGCATGTGCATGTGCATGTGTATGTGTGTGTGTGTGATTATATATATATATATATATATATATATATTGGTAATCATATATATACATTTATTGGTGATTGTATATATATGTATATATATAAATATTTATATATACATATACATATATATATATATATATATATATATATATATATATATATATATATATATATATACATACACACATGGGTGATTATATCTATATATATACATACACACACACACCTATATACATGTATATATGTATGGATATATATATTTGTTTACACATTTACATACATATTTACACACACACACACACACACATACAGACACACACACACACACACACACACACACGCACACACACACACACACACACACATATATACATACATACATACATATTCAAATATACACTCATTTTAAATATTTATATTTTTATTTTTATTTAATTTCAGATATAGCATCTCCGTATAATTTCTGTCTCTGTATGACAAATTTACGGATTGGTGCTGACATGACACCATGTGTATGTGTGCGCGTGCGTGCATTTAAAACGAATGGCCATTGGAAGTAATCGCCTCGGCAAAAGCTCACTCGAAATTTGAGGGTCTGATGACTAACAATGTTTACTATCTTTCCACGGAAGTATTGCACATACTCTATTCCCATAATGATGACAACTGAAAGTTTACCTTCACTTGTATGAATCTTTATAGATAACATTGTTGTTGGGTAAAATAATGTTTTATTTTCAGTCTTACATATTACATATTTCTCGGCTTGGTGTTTTATAAATCAGTAATGTATTTATAAATTTACTAATACATTAGATATATTTGCAATATTTATGAACACGTTTCTGTCTACCATCGCATTTATTTGCCTTTATCTCTATCTCTCAATCTCTTGCCCTCTCTTTCTCTCTTAACTATCCATCCATCTACCTACCTATCTAATTACAAATCGATTAATACCCATTTATTTATCTTTTTATACATTAAATGACCCACTTTTTTTCCTTCCCATCAAACGCCTCATGGCATGTCTGCTACAAGGACACGATACGATAATTATGCCAATTAAGTCGTGGACAACAAGGGTGTCCAAAGTTCAAAGCCCGGGAGCAGAACAGGCATCACTTATCACAAAAATATTCAGTGATGACTTTAGTGGTGTGGGATATGAATAAATATATACACAGATAAGGTACGTGTATACATAAATAACTACATAGCACGCAACGCACACAAACAGAAAAACAGACACATGCACACATATATTTATGTAGTATGTATAATATATATATATATATATATATATATATATATATATATATATATATATATATATATATATATATATATATATAACATATATATATAAAATATATATAAATAAATATATATATATATGTCTGTATATATATATATATATATATATATATATATATATATATACATACATACACAGTATGTGTGTGTGTGTGTAATATACACTGGAACTATTTTTCTTGAACTACGCTGCGCGTGAAAACACGATTTTCATAATTTGATCGACACCCGTCTTTTGGCCGTAAATCTGATATCAACAGATCATACTTACATGGAAAATTGACCGTGGCTTTGATTCGTGGTGAAGGGAACTGAAATTAAACGATTAATCTCTCTCTCTCTTTCTCTTTCTCTCTCTCTCTCTCTCTCTCTCTCTCTCTCTCTGTATATATATATATATATATATATATATATATATATTTATAGTTGTATGTATGTGTATATAAACATAGATACATCAATAGATATGAATATATATTTAAGCGCGCGCGCGCACATACACACACACGCACACACACACACACACACACACACACATACACACACACGCACACAGACACATACGTGTGCGTATCTGTGTGTGTGTACGTGTGTGGGTGTATGCGTGTGCAATTCATATTTGTACACACACATACACACGTATATATAAATATATGTATGGATGTATGTTCCCTATGTATTTATCGCACAATAAGGGAGTATCACAAGATGCATGTAATAGACGTCGTAGTAACGAGAGAGCAGTACATATCACAGACACTTCAGACGGCTTCCCTTGACAAACACCTCAATAAAAAGATAGGGAAGGCAAACTAGGGGAAGATATGACGAGAAAAGGCAGATAATAAGAACAGGAAAGACCAAGAAATAGCAGCAATTGAAAGAACGAAGGAACTGAAAATTAGAATTTTTATGAAGGGGGGGGGGGGGGGGTAGGTTAGGTTGCCAAAGTATATCGGTTTTCTGCCAGACATTGTGGCTTCTGAACACTGCCCCCCCCCACCCCCCCCCCACCCCCCTCGACGGCGCCGCCACTGCCCCCAAGCCTGACGATATCAATCTGCTCGTGTATGAAAATAAAGTATTATGTATGACAGTCATATTATATGTCGGTTTATTATGATTTTGCTGTGGCTGGAAGGGAGTGGGGGGGGGGGGGGGGGTGCGTGCGTGTGTGAGTGTTCGTGTGTGTTCGTGTGTGTTTGTGGGTGTGAGTGTTTTGTGGGTGTGTTTGTGCGTGTGTGTTTGTAGAGTGTGTGTGTGTGTGTGGATGTGGGTGTGTATGTGTGTGTGAGAGAGAGAGAGCAGGATATATTACTTGGTAATAATATTTTTTTATATCTAATTAGAGAAATATAAATCTAATTAGTGAATACTAAAAATCAAAATGATTTCATAGCAACTCATTCCTCATTATAGTTTGAATGGAGAGGGTTTAAAAAAAAAAAAAAAAAAAAAAAAAAACAGGATGGTCATCAAGGCATTACTGAAGAGTCGATGGACGCAACGCTAGTATTAGTCTTACGCCTGTATACCATATTTACATTTACAAAAGTTATTATAAATATGTAAATACAAACACACACATACACATACATACACACACAATGTATATATACATATATATATGTATATGTATATTCGTTTGGAAATGGCAGAACGGTCACCTAGAAATGGATAAGTATTTATGATCGTATTCCGAACGGATTTTATAAACCCATGATTAGAAACAATTTCTGAACGCGACCAAATGTAAACATTTTTTGTTAAAATGTAAAGCTAATTCTGTTATGTTCTGTGACTCACATGCCAAATATTTGTTAGTTCCATTTCTGCCGCTTATTGCTTGCTAAGCGTACTCTATTTGGCGTGAAAGTGACAGGAAAGTGACGTTTTTCCCGCGCTTTTTCTGGCCTAGCGGACGAAAGGAAACTGATTTCTTCCAAAAGGTTGACTGCGCCTATTGACTCTGAATTACATCTACATTAATCAAAATATAAATATATTCGAATGCTTTGAGACTGATTTTGTGAAAGTAAGTAAAGATTACAAGTGTACTATCTTCGGACTGTCAAAAAGCCTTGTCAGTTAATAATAAAATTTATATGGTCTCCGATGCGTTAATAATATGGAAATAGGGACACATATTACTTGATATCTGAATTGCATAGAGGTATTTATTTTTTTCGAATAACTAGATTCTAAAAGGTGATCAGAAATTCAGCTTTTGTCACGCAACATCACATTCGATAACGATATTAAAATATTTTTTTTATTTTATTTCTGTGTCTGTTTTTATTTTTAACTTATTTCATACAAAAACATTGCAATATGAATAAATAAAAAAAAAAAACATGTTAGATAATTATCTTCATTTCATTTATATAATAACTGTTTTTTTTTTATTATTTTTAATACATGAATGCACCACATTGTTGCCACATAGAGATCAAATGATTCTACAAACCTATATACCAGTCCGTTAATGACTGACAGAATGCAACATGAACGAAAACAAAGATGTACTTTAAGTGATTATTGCCTCAGACGTGTTTGTTATGAATAATCATCATCACCAGATTCGACCTGTAATTAATCACCATCAATCTGACAAATTCATCTTCTCTTCAATAAAATAAGAAACTTGGTATAGTCATAAATTACACACTTGATGAATAAAAGGAGTGAACAAAATTACAAAAGATATTACAAATAATTATCAAAAACTATTTGCCCATGAATAGAACGAGCGATCAAGTAAACATTATCATTTATGAATGAAAGGAAATGTGATGATTTTGTTTTAACGAAACTCCCCCCCCCCCCAAAAAAAAAAAAAAAAAAAAAAAAAAAATCACACAACTTTCACATGCACAAAACACAGCCACACACACACACACACACACACACACACACACACACACACACACACATACACACACACACACACACACACACACACTCACGCACACACGCACGCATATACGCATACAAATACACGAGAGAGATAGAGAGAAAGATAAATAGATAGATAGACAGAGATAGATATAGACATATATTCATAATGGCTTTTTCTTACCACAAATAAATCGGCTGAATATATGAAGCTTTAACTTCTACAATTCATATAAGATTAAACATCTTTTTATATCCTTCAACAGGTATGTAGCGTCAAAAACATTTTTCTCTTTTAGTGAAATATATCGTTTTGTTTGAAATATTAGTTTTTTTCTCTCTTTCAGTTTTATGTCGAATGAATTCACAGGCGATGGTTTTCATGAAGCTCCTTCCACATGATTTATAAAGTGAATGCTGAACTTTGCGTTGTAAAAGTTCGGCTAGCTTGTGCATTGACTCTTTTATGTACGTCGTAAAATCTAATGTCGATCTGAAAGTTTTCATGATCCTTTTTATCATTACATACATACACACATATAAACACAAGCACACACACACACACACACACACACACACACACACACACACACACACACACTCATACTTATCTATACGTATACACATATAAACACAAGCACAGACACACACACACACACACACACATACTTATCTATACGTATACACATATAAACACACACACACACACACTCACACACACACACACACACACACACACACACACACACACACACACACACACACACACACACACACACACACACACACACACACACACATACACACTCACACACACACACACACACACACACACACATACACACACACGCACACACACACACATACACATATTTATACGTATACA
>NC_061845.1:2958442-2960942 GCF_019202785.1 Penaeus chinensis
ATATATATATATATATATATAACAGTAGTACGTTAAGAATTATTAGGATTAATATGTAATGGAACCAGATCTTCATACTGCACTTAAGTCTATTAATACTATCAATTTTAAAACGTAAACCTCTACTGTGTCATCCAACTACCAAAGGGGCAATAAGTGCACAGACTCGCCAAGAAAAGAGCGCTTATCTGGAAATTCGAAATGCAAGTTGGTGTTAAGAGATAGATTAAAGGGGCTTAATACCCACTCCCCTTAGACGATGTAATGAGTGGTTGGATTCTACAAAATCGTTATGGAAGTTTTAGAACCGAATCCGAAGGGGGGGGGGGGGGGGGGCGTGGAGACGAGTATGTTGCAGAGGAAGTTATTTTTTTGTAGTTAGAGTAATGAGAATTGTACACAGGCCGTGCACAGAAACACAAAACACGGGAAAGAGAGAGAGAGAGAGAGAGAGAGAGAGAGAGAGAGAGAGAGAGAGAGAGAGAGAGAGAGAGAGAGAGAAACAGAGAAACGGATCAAGAGAGACAGAGGCAGAGACAAAGAAACGGAGCAAGAGAAAGAAAGAGAAAGAGAGAGAGAGTCGGAGCAAGAAAGAGACAGAGAAAGACATAGGGGCGGAGCAAGAGAGAGACAGAGAGAGATTGTCGTATTAAATTGCGAGAACGGTTTTAATTAAGGTACGCAACGTGGTAACACTCGACTTCTTTCCCCTTCTGGCTTTGTGCAAACTCGATAAAAGTTAAAACCCTGATTACGAAAACTTAATACGTAAGAAACAACGCTAGAACTATTCTTATATGGAAACTAGGATGATTAAATATGTAAATAAATAGTGAAAGGATAAATAAATAAACAGATAAGTAAATAATTAAATAAATAAGTAAATAAATTAACAAATATGTAGATAAATGAATAAACAAATAAATATGTAAACAAATAAGAAAATGAATAAACAAATAAGCAACTAATTAAATAAAATATAAGTAAAAAAACAAACAAATAAGTAAATAATAGAAAAAGCAAATGAGTAAACGGATAAATAAACAAATAAATAAGTTAATAAGTACACAATAATCAAATAAAAAAATAAATAAGTAAATCAATAAACAAATAAGTAAATAAATATATAAACAAATCAGTAAATAAATAAAATAAGCAACTAAAGAAAGAAAGAAATAACTAACTAAATAAACAAATAAGTAAATAAACAAAGAAATAACTAACTAAATAAATCAAGAAGTAAATAAATATATAAACAAATAAGTAAATGAAAATTAAATAAGTAAATGAAAATTAAATAAGTAAATGAAAAAATAAGCAAATGCATAACTAAACAAATTAATTATTAAAGAAATAAACAAATCAGTAAATAAATTGATAAATAAGTAAGTAAATAAATAAACAAATAAGTAAGTAAATAAACAAATAAGTAACTAAACAAATCATAAATGAATAAACAAATAAATAAATAAATATGTAAGTAAGTAACTAAGTAAATTAACAAGTAAATAAATAAGCAAGTAAATAACTCAGTAAATAAACAAGTAAATAAATAAGCAAATAAGTAACTAGATAAATACACAAATAAGCAAATATATATGAATGAATAAACGCATTAATAAACAAATAAAAGATAAGGAGGGATAATTCATCTTGCAACCTCATTCATTGTAACCATAAAAACAAAGAAAAAGGTGAGGGTGAGTTGGCTATCTCTTGCAACACAACCTTGCAAGATTAAGTCAGAATTTAAGATAATTAAAAGGAGAAATTTTCTTCTTCTTCTTCTTCTTCTTCTTCTTTTTCTTCTTCTTCTTCTTCTTCTTCTTTTTCTTCTTCTTCTTCTTCTTCTTCTTCTTCTTCTTTTTCTTCTTCTTCTTCTTCTTCTTCTTCTTCTCCTTCTTCTTCTTCTTCTTCTTCTTCTCCTTCTTCTTCTTCTTCTTCTTTTTCTTCTTCTTCTTCTTCTTAGTGTTTTCTTTCGCCAACAGAACAAAGTTTGTTGACAATTCCACAAGGTTTTCAGAAAAAATGAAAACAGTCAAGGAAGCGTTAACTGTTTTCGTATTATCGTTTGGATTTTACGAGGATTTCCATGTTTGGATTTATTCGGCGTTTTTGTCGTATTCTTTTACTTAAAAAAGACGATTCTCAGGTATATTATTCATTGTATTTTATAAAATTCATTGTGATATAGAAATTTAAAAAAGGATCAACATCTCATTAAAAACACTTGGTATTACATATTCTGAGAAAAAACACACGTCGTGAAGGGGGAAAGGGAGGGGAAGAGAAGGGGGAAAGAAGGGGAAGAGAAGGGGGAAAGAAGGGGGAGAGAAGGGGGAAAGAAGGGGAAGAGAAGAGAAAAGGAAGGGGAAGAGAAGGGAAAAGGAAGGGGAAGAGAAGGGGGAAAGAAGGGGAAGAGAAGGGGGAAAGAAAGGGAAGAGAAGGGGGAAAGAAGGGGAAGAGAAGGGAAAAGGAAGGGGAAGAGAAGGGAAAAGGA
>NC_061845.1:2970942-2975942 GCF_019202785.1 Penaeus chinensis
AAAAAGACCACAAAGAGAGACAGAGAAAGAGATAGAGACAGTTCAATGCAGACAGAAAAGCACTGAATGTACCTCGCCCCTTATTGCTGGATAGCCAATAACCATTGCTATGATTGGCCAGGAGATTCAATAACCTTTAGACAGCCTCTGAGACGAACGAGGCGGAAGGCAAAACGGAAATTACTTTTGACGTTATAAATCATGTCTTTGTTTTTTGCTGTTTTACTGTTGTTATTTCTATAGTATCTTTGTTATCGTTACTGTTGTTATCATTATTATAGCTATGATTGTTATTATCATTATCATCATTATCATAGCTATGATTGTTATTATCATCATCATTATTATCTTTATCTTGATTGCTGTTATTGTATTATTGTGCTATATTTGCTGTTATCATAATAAAAATATAAATAATAATAATAATAATAATAATAATAATGATAATAATAATAATAATAATAATAATAATAATAATAATAATAATGATAATAATAATAATAATAACAATAATGATAGTAGTAATAATAGTAAATAATAATAATAGTAAAATTATAATAATGATAAAGATAATAATAATAACAATGATAATTATAACAATAGTAATAATCATAATAATTATTATGTTTATCATTATCACTGCTATTGTTTTTATTATTGTTATTATCATCATTATTATTGTCATTATCATTATCATTATTTTTGTTACCATTATTATTATTATTATTATTATTATTATTAATATTATTTTCCTAGATATTTAGGAAATAGGTCACATGAACTCTTGTGCTGTGACTCTCTATGCTAATATTCTTACCTCCTATTTCAGACGATAAATAAACCATTTTTAAGGTGACAGTTGCCACAAATTCTATTAAAAAGCGGTAGGTTGGCGATTCTTATGTGGATAGAGACCACCAACCTGGAGCCATAAACAGGGAAATGAATACATAGCAGTTACAACATATACGGAATAGCGTGGAGGAAACGGTATACCTGTTTTCACGTTTGTTTGATCTCAGTCTCGACCACTTAATGTTTTGAATATGTACAGTGAGTACCATGTCAAAAGCGTAGTGACTATGTCAGTGCAAGTGAAAGGTTGACGTACGTGTGTAAAAATACAGGTTTAGCTTTAGAGTACACACAGAACCACGAGATTACAATGAAGTGTTATTCAAAGATATACAAAGGTCGGTAGACATCCTGTTTATTTGAGAAAAGAATATAGGTTGACGATCTCGATGGTGATATGTCAAGTGAAAACCGACTCTATTATGAATTATGCACAAAGGGGACACGAAGTACTTCTAAGATGGTCATTTAACTCTTACCAAGAATATATATATATATATATATATCAAATGGATTTCACAGTTGAGAAATTGTATCTATAGAAAAGATACATTATATCGTTGCGTAAGAAGAAGAAAAACATACAGGAAAGTAAGATATACTGTCCACTCCCACATATTAGGAACAAAATCCCATATGGATCAGTAACAACTACTGACAAGTGGTCATTGTACACGTGGCACTCACCCTTGAGCATATGTATAGAAACACTCAGGTTGCATTTCTTGGATGGAATCAGGGAAGCTTTTATTCTTCAACTTGATTTATGTAAAAGACCTTTTATTGTAAACGGACCCAAATTGTTCTGATTAAATTGTTTTCTTTTTCTGTATATGGCATTTTATTGAATAAGATTGTATCTATTGTTAGAAATCCTGATATTATCATAATGATAATAATTATTTATAATGTTTACTATTAACATTATCGTCATCATATGAGTGCTAATAATATTTGTAATGCTGTTAGTTCTTCACATCATTATTATAATTATAATCAGTAGCAGCAGTAGTAGTCAGTATTAAAGAATTACTAAGCGTAGACCTTGAGTTCTTGCAGGGCCTAAGAACGCTAGAAGACGATGCACTCTAAAGGCTAAAGAAACGCAAAACAGCTTTGGTATTTCTATGAGATCCTGTCTGCTTTGTTTGATGATAAACTCCTGGAAGACGAGAAAAATAAGATACAAGAAAAAAAAAAAAAAAAGGAGTTGAGATACTCTGGTCGTCCAAAAAGAATAAGAGGGAGCGAGAGAGAAAAAAAAAAATGTTTTCCATCTTTATATTTAGAGGACAAGAGATATTTCCACCGCACTTGAGATTAACAATATCGGCTTTGATAATACGACTTCTTCATGGTAAAATATACCATACAGGCGTAGCTGGCTGCATGTGCTAAATTGGCCGACAAAGGGATTGCTTTTATTGAAGAGATCAATGCTGCACTGACGACACATAAATTTGTGTGATGCCCTAATCTGATGAATAATGTGGACGATTATTGTTTATCCCGTACAAAATATAAAAAAAACAACTGTTGGAAAAATATGCTCGCCGACAAAAGCATGTGTGTGTGTGTGTGTATATATATATATATATATATATATATATATATATATATATATATATATATATATATATGTATGTGTATATATATATATATCTATATATATATATATATTTATAAATTATATTTGTATGTATATATGGATATGAATTATATATATGTATATATATATACATATATATATATATATATATATATATATATATATATATATATATATTTATATATATATATATATATATTTATATATATATACATGTATATAGATTATATTTGTATGTATATATGGCCATAAATTATATATATATATATATATATATATATATATATATATATATATATATATATTAACCTCTCCTAACTTTCTGCTTTACTGCTCTTTACTCCCCTCCCCCTTCTCCCCTTTCCCAACTCCCTCCCTCCCCCACCCCTTCCTCTCTCCCTAACTCCTCCCCACCTCTTCCCCTCTCCCTAAACTCCATCACCCCCCCCATCCCCCCATCCCGCCCTACTTGTATTTCTTCCTAAGTGTCAAGTTACGTTTATTAGACTTACGGAATAGCCCTTAGTGTATAATGGGCAAGGACGTTATAGATTTCCCTCGCCAGGGTGAATCGATGCAACATTCTCAGAAGACCTTTTTTATGGAGGAATTTTTTGGAGAAAAAAAACAAAAAACGAAGGGTGCTGGGGTAGTGAGTTAAAGATTTCTTGCTGTTAAAGTGATTAGTCTTCAATCAATACATAGGTCGATGTAATTAAGCATCTCTGGTAGTATTGATCACCATGTTTATATATGTATGTATGTATGTATGTATGATTGTCTTTTGATCGATTTACAAATATGGTCGGGGGGGGGGGGGGGGTGCATAATACGTTTTTAGAGAGAGATCATATTTTCATTATATCATTGATAGTAAATATTACTACTACTACTAATTATACAAATAAAGTTACAACTACTACTGATACCATTCTTACTACTACACTTATTTCTACTATTATCATTATTTAATGATAATGATGATGAAGACAAAGATAAAGATGATGATGAAGACAAAGATAAAGATGATAATGAAGACAAAGATAAAGATGATGATGAAGACAAAGATAAAGATAATGATGAAGACAAATATAAAGATGTTGATGATGATAAAAGTAATAATAATAATGATGATAATGATGATGATAATGATGATGATGAGGATAATAATAACAGTAATAGTAATAATAGTAACAGGTTCACCCTGACATTAAAAACTATTAGAAGCTTTAATATAAACGTTAGTTAATATAAACTGTAGTAGTCCTGCTAACAGTCTGTCTCATGATCAAGAATCAAAGAAATTAAAGGAGAAATCACTTAACAAAATGGCAATGATATATAAAAAAGGAAGACAGAGAGAGAGAGACAGAGAGAGAGAGAGAGAGAAGGGTATATATATATATATATATATATATATATATATATATAGAGAGAGAGAGAGAGAGAGAGAGAGAGAGAGAGAGAGAGAGAGAGAGAGAGAAGAACGAAAGAAAGGAAAAAAGAAAACGAAAGTAAGACAAGAAAGAAAAATAAAAAGAAAGAGAAAAAGACCACAAAGAGAGACAGAGAAAGAGATAGAGACAGTTCAATGCAGACAGAAAAGCACTGAATGTACCTCGCCCCTTATTGCTGGATAGCCAATAACCATTGCTATGATTGGCCAGGAGATTCAATAACCTTTAGACAGCCTCTGAGAAGAACGAGGCGGAAGGCAAAACGGAAATTACTTTTGACGTTATAAATCATGTCTTTGTTTTTTGCTGTTTTACTGTTGTTATTTCTATAGTATCTTTGTTATCGTTACTGTTGTTATCATTATTATAGCTATGATTGTTATTATCATTATCATCATTATCATAGCTATGATTATTATCATCATCATTATTATCTTTATCTTGATTGCTGTTATTGTATTATTGTGCTATTTTTGCTGTTATCATAATAAAAATATAAATAATAATAATAATAATAATAATAATAATAATAATAATAATAATAATGATAATAATAATAATAATAATAATAATAATAATAATAATGATAATAATAATAATAACAATAATGATAGTAGTAATAATAGTAAATAATAATAATAGTAAAATTATAATAATGATAAAGATAATAATAATAACAATGATAATTATAACAATAGTAATAATCATAATAATTATTATGTTTATCATTATCACTGCTATTGTTATTATTATTGTTATTATCATCATTATTATTGTCATTATCATTATCATTATTTTTGTTACCATTATTATTATTATTATTATTATTATTATTATTAATATTATTTTCCTAGATATTTAGGAAATAGGTCACATGAACTCTTGTGCTGTGACTCTCTATGCTAATATTCTTACCTCCTATTTCAGACGATAAATAAACCATTTTTAAGGTGACAGTTGCCACAAATTCTATTAAAAAGCGGTAGGTTGGCGATTCTTATGTGGATAGAGACCACCAACCTGGAGCCATAAACAGGGAAATGAATACATAGCAGTTACAACATATACGGAATAGCGTG
>NC_061845.1:2983442-2985942 GCF_019202785.1 Penaeus chinensis
GATTATATCCTGTTGCAAAAGTGGAACACCATTTCATAAACAGGAAAAAAGAAGAAATTTGTGGATGATTTTTTTCTCACATTTTTAGATTCCATTTTAACTTTCTTATACCTTTTTTCATTTCATTTTTCCCTTCTCGACCCCTTGTTCTCCATTCAATATTGTAGAATAAAAGCATGGATAAAAATTCTGTTAGTATTCAAAATCCTTTTTTTATTACTAATATTACCAAAGTCATCATTACTTCTCTTATTCTTCAAATCCTTCACTTTTGTTTTCTTTTATATCTGTTATTGCTATTGGCCCTTTATTCTCTGTAGTATGTTTTTCCTTTCTTTCTATCTGTATCTCTCTCTCTCTCTCTCTCTCTCTCTCTCTCTCTTCTCTCTGTCTGTATTTATATCTCTCTCTCTCTTCTCTCTATCTGTATTTCTCTCTCTCTCTCTCTCTCTCTCTCTCTCTCTCTCTCTCTCTCTCTCTCCCTCCCTCCCTCTCTCTCTCTCTCTCTCTCTCTCTTTCTCTTTCTTTCTGTCTCTCTTTCTCTCTATCTGTATTTCTCTCTCTCTCTCTCTCTCTCTCTCTCTCTCTCTCTCTCTCTCTCTCTCTCTCTTCTCTCTCTCTCTTTCTCTCTCTCTCTTTCTTGCTCTCTCTCTCTCTCTCTCTCTCTCCTCTATCCATCTCTCCTCTCCTCTATCCATCCTTACATCTAATATATCAACCTGTCTCTATCTATCCATCAATCTATTCCAACGCTACTCCACTTGAAAAAAAAAAAAAAAAAAAAAAAGAGCTTCATATTTCACCAACCGAATTTTACTCATTTTTTCGTTCCCTTTTTTATTTTCCCATTTTTCCTTTTTTTTCTTTTTTTTTTCTTTTTTTGGTCAGCCTGATGGACGAGCTAATATTGCGTCCACCCTGTGTCCTTTTTTTTTCTCTGAATTTGGGCTCTTCTCACAAGGTGTTGACAGCGAGGTTATTCTCGAGGGGGGTGGATATTGGAAATCCATTTACGGGTGTGGCTAAAGCTCAAATATTGTGTTGATATGCAGAGTTATTGGTTCCCCCGTAGGTGGATATTGAAAAGTTGCAAATGTGATAGTGACAATGTGGGAGAGGGAGCGGGGACAAAAAAAAAAGGGAAAAAAAGAAAAAGAGACAACAAAAAACGTATATATCTAAATGGGCGAAAAAATGAGACATTCGTTTCGAGGGATTTGCATGTAAAAAAAAAAAAAAAAAAAAAAAAAAAAAAAAAAAAAAAAAGATACACACACTCACACACATGTATGTGTGTGTATGATTGATTGCAGACTCTAAGTTGCTTCATATTGGTGTAAAATACAGTGTTAATTGATAATAAAAATATCCAAGAATCACACACATACACATACACATATATTACGAATATATGGGAACCCTATCAATCCTATTATTATCATGATTATCATCAATATTGTTATCACTGTTGTTGTTTTTGTTGTTGTAGCATCACTAGTATATTTAATTGTCATCATTTTCACTATTGATGTTGTTTATTACAATTATTATTATTCGTGTTACACTTACACGACTATCCGAAATGGGGGGGGGGGGAGGTTAAAGAGAGAGAGAAAGGAAAAGAGAGAAGAAAGGGGAACGAGGGAGAAAAATAAATGAGAGATGAGGAAGGGGAAACGGAGGGGACTTGAAGAGGAAAAAGTTATGGGTAAGAAGGGAAGAAGAGGAGGAGGAAGGGAGAGGAGGCTTAGAAAATAAAAGGCCGGGAAAGGGAAAGACAGACGGAGAGGGAACTGAGAAAGGAGGGGAGAGACGAAAGGTAAAAAGATGAAGGTAAGAGGAGAGAAAAGTACATTTTCTAATTTATTTACTTGTTTATTTCTTCAATTCTTTTCTTGGAATTTTCATGGGATCTTGTTAGTCACTATTATCATTGTTATAATTTTCATTGATATTATTATCATTATCATTATTGTATTTACTATCTTTATCATCATCATTATTATTATTACTATTGTTATTTCTAATATTATGATTATCATTATTATTATTACTATTATCATTATTATTGCTATTATTACTATTATTATCGCTATTATCATTATATTTGCTATTTTTTCTATTATTATTGATATTGTTATCATTATTATTATTATTGCTGTTATTAGTACAGTCATTATTATTATCACTAGTAGTAGTTGCTGTAGTAGTAATAGTAATAGTAGTATCATTCTTATTATTGTTATTATTATTATTATTATTATTATTATTATTATCATTATTATTATTATTATTATTATTATTATTATTATTATTATTATTATTATTATAATCATTATCATTATCATCATCATCATTAGTATCATCATCATTCTTATTATTATAATTATCATTATTATTATTACTATTACTACTACTACTATTATTATTATGTATATGTTCATTACTATTATTATTATCATAATTATAATAATTGTTATTACTATAACCATTATACATA
>NC_061845.1:2990942-2993442 GCF_019202785.1 Penaeus chinensis
AGTGGTCGAGCGGCCGTGCTGCTTCGGAACCTCCCTCTTACGGCACCACGTTCTATTCTTGTTTATCGGTATTCAACAAAATCCCACTTGTTATCGCCTGGGAAAGGGGACGATGAAGCTGAATATAAAGGTATGGAAGGGGACGATTTTTTTGGGGGAAGGATTTCTGTGTTCTCGGAAGGCTATATATAATGGATTCCATTGTGCTGAACTTAAAGGTTATGTACGTGTGTATATACAGTATACACATACATATATATATTATATTTATGATCATCATTTTCACTATCATTCCTATCATCATAATCATAATCATTATCATTATCATTATCATCATCATTATCATTATCATTATCATTATCATTATCATTATCATTATCATTATCATTATCATCATCATCATCATCATCATCATCATAGCAACGACTTTGGTTCTGACAGCTGGATGCCTTTCCTTTTAATCTCGGACCATAAGGGCGAGATTCCAACTCACACGCGCTGGGTGACAGATCCTCATCACTCCCAGCCGCGCGCGTTACAGCTGCACCACGATGGCCGCCACTATTATTATTATTATTATTATTATTATTATTATTATAATTATTATTATTATTATTATTATTATTATTATTATTATTATTATTATTATTATTATTATTATTATTATGTTTTAACTGTCTTACTAATTTCATTATAATTATCAATATAATTGTCATGAATTTTGATTATCATTATTACTATTACTATTACTTTTATTATTACTGTTATTATTATTATAATTATTGTTATTACTATTACCATTGTTATCATTATTATTGTTATCATTATCATGATTATTTATATTATTATTATTATCATTATTTCAGTTGAAATTATTATTGTAATTTGTATTACTATTATTATTATTATTATTATTATTATCATTAACTTTATTATCATTATTATTATTGTTGCTGTTGTTTTGTTGTTGTTCTTGTTCTTGCTATTGCTATTGTTATCATTAGCATTATTGTTATGATCATTATGATTATTTCATTATTCTCATTAATAGTATTGTTAGCATTGTTAGTAGTTTTGGTTGTATAACTACTTTTATGATTGTTTTCATTTTCATCTTTAGCATCACTGTTGTCACATATCTCCATTATTAATTTGATTGAAAGGTTTTGAAGTGAAAATAATAAAATGTATCTCATGAAAGATATACTTTTTACACATTCAGATCGACATTTCCAAAGACTCTGAGTATAATGATATACCTTAGGGTCACAATCGCATCATAAGTTTATTATATAATCCCTTATGGTAAGTAAATGTGAAAGGATTTAATTGATAAAACCAATCAAAGTAAATTATGGATGATCTATTTCTACATTTGTTTATCGTGAAATTAAAAGAGTAACGCTTAGCCTCAAAGTGAATGAGTGAGAGGCAAGAAATAAAGAATGGAATGGGGGAAAGTGGATAGATAAATATTTAGATAGAGATGAGGTAGAAAGGCAAGAAAATTAAGGAGATACTGTATCAATAGAAACAGCGAGTATGAGAAGGGGAGATACATTGATTGATCGAAGAAAGACAGTAAGCAAGGAAGATAAGTGATAGACGAATAGAGACAGTGAGTAAGAGAGTAAGAGACAATGTGAGTAAAAGCGGGAGAGAGACAGTGTGTGCTTGAGGAAGTGAGTCAGTGTGTGAGAGGAAGATCTAGCAGTGAGTGAAAAAGGAAGAGAGACAATGAGTGGGAGACAATGAGAAACAGTGAGCAATTGATGAATACTGAGAAAGAACGAGAGGCAGCAAAAATGAGGTTGATAGAGGTAGTTAACAAAAGAAAATGGAGAGACAGGGAGCGAGAGAGAGAACACACACACACACACACACTCACACACACACACACACACACACACACACACACAGACGCACACGCACACGCACATCGCACACGAGCACACACACGCACACAGACAACACACACATACACATATACACACATACGCATAGATATCCAGTACACAAAAGAGTGCGTGTGTATGTGTGTGCGTGCGTTAAGCTTTCCATGGCAGGTGCCTGAGACGCATCGGGCGAAGGCAGACCGCCTGCAGGCAGCCGCATCGACCAGTATGCAGAGAGCGACGAAGGACTGTGCGGTTTTACGTCCCCCGCGCCTGGACGCACTTGCAAGCACAATCTCGCTCCGCCGTTAAAGCAAGCACCGCCCTTGCGCCCGTCGCCCGTCTCTCCTTCCTCGTCAGCCTCCGCTCTAGCTCCGCTCTGCTCTAGCGCCGGTCGCCCGTGGCCTGAGGGGAAAGTTGCTGGGAAGTCCTCTATGGTTTAGTTCCGCGTTTAGTTTCTTGTTATGCGTTGGAGGTATTTCATGGATTCTGGAGGAGGATGGTCTGTTCATCGTCGATAAATTATTACTGTTCGGTTCGTGTTTAGGATCTGGGAAAGTATGTGTTTGTTTGCTTATTATATTGTTTTTTTTCTTTGGTTAATT
>NC_061845.1:3035942-3040942 GCF_019202785.1 Penaeus chinensis
TATACACGGTAGTATATAGATATGTATACAGAGAGAGAAGAAGAGATAGATAAATAGAAAGGGAGAGATAGGGAGAGAGAGAAAAAAACATCGAAAAAGGAAAGATGCACAAACATCCATTGATGTTGGTGTAAAAAAAGCAAGCCTTTACGTGTAAGGAAAAATAAAATGGTGAAGATCAAAGCCTCACACTTGAATAGGTAGTCAGAGCTCTCCGATCTGGACAAATCAATTATTGGAGCATCTCTAGCCCCAAGTCATGAGCAAGATGGTCTTAGTGAAACAGCCATACCAGATTATTCTTTCTTAGTAACATTACAGGCAGATGAGTCCCAATTTCTAAGCTAATTTCCAAGAAACATAAAGACGAAATTGTTTCCAGATAATGGCTTGTGCTCAGCCCCACTGAGAGTGCATTGTTCTTACCAACAATCTTTTCGCCAGTGCAACTGAGCAAATAAAAACACAGTTAATCTAGGTATCAGTAAAATGGATGGAGCTTTTTGACAGGCCTTATAATTATGAACACAGTGGGGCGTACAAAGAATGATATCTGGCCTGGCATGAAATTGAGATGTGTTTTGGAAGGTTATTCTGAAGTGACATTCACACTGAAGCAAGAAAATCTCACAAGTATCGTTGATTTTGCCTTCCGTGATGAAAGAGGGATAGTTTTTTCCTAATTTTTCATAGAGAATTAATAACATTAATAAGGGAAATTTCTTTGGACACATCGAGCTCCTACATGGCTATGATTCCCTTCTATGCGTATCTGCGATAAAGATCTGAGCATCTCGCAGAAAACGTAAAAGAATTCAAGCACAACAATAACATTCAATATCATTCCAGAACGATTTCACTGATCTTTCTGTAAGCATGTTTGCGGAAGTCAGAAGAATTTGTCGATGCAAAACATTACTCGCAACTGATGCTACACCAGATTCAAGTCCTAATGAGCAATTTACATTCATTATCCGATATTTGACCAGAGAGCTCCATTCAGTCATGATTCAAGAGCGATTCCTCTTTTGAATGTTGTTAGAAAGTGTGCGTATGATTGCCACATCAGAAACACAAACACTTACATGTTAAACTTACAGGCTGTCATGCTCAAGGATGTAATAACGGTGAATGCATGGCCATCAAAAACAGGGGGACTCAACACCACATTTTATATTAAATTTTGTTGCACTTGTGTTTATCTAGTGAATGTTACTTAGTCCGTTTAACAAAGAATATAGCTTGGTGTTGGAACGGTGCAAGTTGTGGACAACCCATTTTCTTACAGCCTTCAGTAATGTTATGTTATTTAAAGAAAACTGAATTTTATGTACATGACATGGCACGCACTAGATAGACATATACAGCAGTTGTATGGCCATTTAATCCTCGCAGTTAAGCTTTAGAATTACTCCATAATTTGAATATCAGCGATCAAAACAAAACACTCGCTCAAAATTTGAATGTTATCAATCAAACAAATAAAAGTAACACTGGCAATAGAACATACTGTGTGATCATGTGTATCACTTTGTTTACATGCATCCTCATAATTTAAAATGGTAATTCTAATTTTAAATACTTTAAAATGGTACAAATAAAACACAAATTAAGTAATATAAGCAAGACTACCGGCTTGTGACACAAAAGTCTTAAATCTTACGGACTACAATAGTAAGCAGAGTCCGCTCTTGCATAATTCGAAGTTGGTCCCAAAAGGTATTCAAATAGACACGCAACTCCAAGGCAAAACAAAGACAATGAATCCATTTTTCGTTGAGATGCAAGAAGGGGCCTTCCAGGAAAGTGAAGAAGGTCAAGCAGCTGAAGAAACATCATTCAAACACGATGTCCTTGATTATTGATTCATTGATTATAAGCCATTCAACTCTCTGTGGTAAGGATTTGTTTTGCTCCCTTTGCGAGATATTTTGCCGTTTCAAAGAAGCAAATTTTCGATCCATTAAACAAATGTAGAAATTAAATGTTCCTTTAACTAATTCATGTTGCATTTTTAAGAATAGGAACCTTTAATTTTACAGAGCCTATTAAACAAAATTTATCATTCAGGCTGGGGGAATTATACCCAAATAGGTGAATAAAGAATCTTTTCTCTTTACCCGTGTTGCAGTTACGTCAACAGATCTAACCTTCAGCACACTCATACTAATCAAGAACTTACGAAGAAAACTGATTGACCCTGATATTTTTAGGACATATAAACTCCAGTGCATTCCTTTGAACTTTAATTGGCCCGTGAATTGATGCTTTGATCTTTTAGTACATATTACTTTGATCATAATATACATTATATAGTTTGAGTCAGCGGTATTAAAAGTAATTTAATCTTAATTTTGATAAAAGTATTATTATTATTATTTTTTTAACATCATACATAACAAACACTGAGTTGTATAATATTAATATAATGGTCAGTCATGAAAACAAGCATATATGGCTCTCTCTCTCTCTCTCTCTCTCTCTCTCTCTCTCTCTCTCTCTCTCTCTCTCTCTCTCTCTCTCTCTCTCTCTCTCTCTCTCTCTCTCTCTCTCTGTGTGTGTGTGTGTGTGTGTGTGTGTGTGTGTGTGTGTGTGTGAGTGTGTGTGTGTGTGTGTTTATTAGTAAATTAAGTGTAGTCTCTCATTCTTTTAACTCAGTTACATAAATGTTATATAAATTCACGTATTTTTCATTGTTTTCGCAAGTAATCTGATTCAGTATATAGATGAATCTTTTATTTACTTTTCACATTTTCTAGTTAAACTAATTTTGTTGCTAAGGCTAGAGGGTCTCTCGTGATGTTTCAAGAAAAGAAAGATGAAAAGAATCAAAAGATATTGAGAGATAAATAGATAGGAGTCCAGATAAAGTAATTGTAACAGTAGTGGTAGTAGCATTAGTAGTAGTAGTAGTAGTAGTAGTTTAGTTGTAGTAGTAGTAGTAGTAGTAGTAGTAGTTTACTTGTAATAGTAGTAGTAGTAGTAGTAGTCGCAGTAGTAGTTGTAGTTGCAGTTGCAATTGTAGTTTTAGTTGTAGTTGTAGTAGTAGTAATAGTAATATTGATAATAACGATGATGATAACAGCAGTAGTAGTAACAACATTAAAACAAAATATTAGTAGGGAGTGCCACTAATGATGATGATGATAACGATGACGATGATGATGATACTGATGTTAATAATGATAATAACAATCGTAAACGCAAAATAATGTAACAAAATGGGAAGAATGTTTATTTTTTATTTATTTTTTTATTCTTACACGCAAATACACCCTAATCCATACGCGGGTACGCGCGCACGCGTGCATGTGTGTATGTGTGTGTGTGTGTGTGTGTGTGTGTGTGTGTGTGTGTGTGTGTGTGTGTGTGTGTGAGAGAGAGAGAGAGAGAGAGAGAGAGAGAGAGAGAGAGAGAGAGAGATGAATAGACAGATAGAGACAATTAGATAGACAGATAGAAAGACAAGAGAAGAGGGGGAATGTGGCGATATGAACTAATGGTTATTTACTGGCATTCTGTCATGGATATAGTGCTTGCAATGAGTGAGTACCTGTGCCAGTTAGTTCCATTATGTTATTAATCAACGACTGTCCACCAGCAAACAATAAATCACCGACAGTGCCATGAGTGTTTTACATTTTTCTGTAAAAAATTATGCGCGCACACACACACACACACACACGCACGCACGCACGCACGCACACACACACACACACACACACACACACACACACACACACACACACACACACAGTCACTCACTCACTCACTCACTCACTCACTCACACACACACTCACACACACACACACACACACACACACACACACACACACACACACACACACACACACATACATAGAGAGAGAGAGAAAAAAAATCATACTAGCGATAATATTGCTTGTAATTTTAAAAAACTGTCCAATGGGGAATGTAATGTAGTAAAGGGAAGATGAGTATTTTGAATTACTGCTATACTAGTTAATACTTGGAAGAAATATTGTGCTTACTAAAATATCAATTTCCTACACTGATCTTCGTATCATTAAATGATTAAGAGAAGTAAATTGGATCTTTATTTGTAAATAAGATTGTAGACTCAGAGAGGGTTATTCTTCACATTAATAACGTTCTAATTTGAGCTTTATGGAGGAATAAAGCTCAAGGCTCTCCATCACTTACTGCTAATAGTGCATTTAGCCAGACAGAAAGATCTTGCCAACTTTTAGTAATTCAATAGTCTAACTACGAAATATTTTTTTTGTTTAGTTTTTGTATTTTCCACTAGCAGCCTTAAGTATCGCTTGCAAACCAGATTGATTAAAATTATGGGCATAGGTTGTCTATAACACTTTCCCGGCGTCTGTGTCTCCCATTGACTATATGAATAACTGGGTGTTAACAGTACCCTATTTAGTCGGTCCCCTAGCTGTTAAATCAATATATACATTGAACAGACCACATTTAGAGGACAGATATTAATTTATTCAGGAGCGTAGAGTAGGGAGTTTAATCATATGTAATAGCATCATCATTCATATAGTATACGAAGAACATTGGACCAAGAATTAAAACCCTCTGGTGTGCTAGAATACATGCAATATATCTGTTTTTATTTCCGTAATGTGTAAATCGACATTTTGGATTATTGAGTGCGTTGCCTCTTATACACTGATCTTGATTGGCTTTGAAATACTGTAGGCATAAGAAATCAATTTAGAAATACTGAAAACAATGCATTTCGTCAGCTCTTTGTTATTTTTGTTTGTTTTGTTTTGTTTTCTTTTCTTGATTTATTTATTTTTTCTTAAAATGAACTCATATTTAGGACTTCTTGGTCATAACATCAAGACATGGCTGTTGTCCTCTCCTATATTACTTAAACGTCACACTAAATTTCTGCGCGACTGCAAGAAAAAGAAAAAGAAGAAGGAGGAAGAAAAGAAAGAAAGGGTGAAGGTGTAGAAGTGAGAAAACAAGGAAAAGAAGTAAAGTAAAA
>NC_061845.1:3053442-3055942 GCF_019202785.1 Penaeus chinensis
GATTTGAAGAACGTCCATCGCCTCGGCCGTGAGTTCGCCCATTCCGCCAACTGCAGTCAAATGAAGGTCTATGCCGAAGGTCTGACGCGGGTCTCCCTTGTGGAAATGAAGTACAGTTGAGGAGCGAACTAAGCAGTTTTGGCTTGATTGTGTGGATGTACTGTGATTGTGTGTGTGTGTGTGTGTGTGTGTGTGTGTGTGTGTGTGTGTGTGTGTGTGTGTGTATGTGTGTGTGTGTGTGTGTGTGTGTGTGTGTGTGTGTGTGTGCGTGTGTGTATAATGTAAAGGTATACTGATACATATAAATAAATATGTTTCTGTGTAGACAAAGATATAATTAGATGGAGATACACATATATATAAAAAGATGCATTAGCGAATGACTGGCCTACCCAGCAACCACTCGTCAAATACAGAACAAACCTGTATATCTTATCCTTCAGCAATTTTTTTTTTCTTTCTTTTTTTTACTTTCCCTTCGTCCCTGTTTCCATAACGTTGCCTCTGTCTTGATTCCCTTTCTGTTCACCTTTTTGTCCATCTGTAACCTTCACTATGATATATATGCCGATCCCAGCGACACTTCTTCTTTTTGATCGTAGTTATTAGATCTTCTGTTTTTGCAAGCCCTCGCAGCCATTCTTATGTTTTACTATCTCTCAACGTTAAAGCTGATTTTTTTTTCCATTTTTTTTTTTTTTGTTTATTCTCTTTTCATCTTTTTTCATCTCTCTCAAATCCTTTTGTGATAGATAGCACTTTCTACTAATCCCTCAGTAATTATGAATATGCAACACATTTTATGTTTTTCAGGTCAGCGAGCAAGGTGGATGGGTTTGTCATTATTCTTATATAAAAGCATCCTGCATTATACAGTAATTGAATCTTTGTTCTACTTTTATACTCTATAGAGATAGATGTTTTTTCCTCAAATATATATATATATATATTTTTTTTTTTCATTCATTACGATTTATATTAATATTGTATATACATTACAATGTGTTTTGTTTCATGCATAAGGTTTTCTTTTTTTTCTCACTCAGTTGTTGTTTATACTGGGAAGGTAGGCAAAGTAGCTAGCAGATAATGGACTTAGGGCTCACCATGAATTGGTAAATATACAGTGAAACAGATGGATAATTAAATCTCCATTGGTATACTCGCCATAGTAAGAGTGATCCGCAGTCGTCCCTCCAGTCTCATTTCATTTATATTCAAAACAAACCACTCACTCGTAGACTACCTAAGTGTATAAAGTACAAATAAAACCTGCCATGAATTCAAAGGAGAGAAAGGACATTTAATCCAATTGCTGACGATTCTCTCACAAACAACGAATATTTCTCCGTTCGACAAATCAACACAAAACGCTTAGAACAACACGTACATCTTCCTGTTATCGTATAAAGAGAAGGAAAAGTAATCATCTCTTTTTATTTACTTAGAGGGAGATTTACAAGCCTAGGGGGAGCGTTACAGGACCAGCAAGATAAAAGAAAGATTTTGGTGTTAGAGCTTTGACGTCGAGTATTTGGAATTAGGAGGGAACGCAACGCAAGGGGAGAGCGAAGGTTTAATGCAATATATGCACAAAGCAGAAATAAGCTGCAAGGCGGGGGAGATGTGTATGAAGCATTTGAAAGCATTACTGTCCATACACGTTCATAAAAGGGGGAGAGGAGCTGCCGTTTTTAGCAAGAAACAGGAGAAGGGAATTTCGCGCAAGAACACGAAGTGAAGTTGATTCAAAGCGCGAGACGAGAACGTACAAGCTAATGGAGGTGTGTATATAGTAAATAGGGGATTATCTTTCCTCTCAGTACGACAGACCTTGAAGCCTTTGTTTCAAATCTTGAAAAATAGAACAAGCTTTCAGCAAGCACTGGGTTGAAGTGAAGTCAGAGTTATTGAATGAATTTAGTAGAACAGGAAGTGCAGAAATTTGACCACAATTAATAATGGTCACCGATCCCTTGATATAATTCATGTTCATATGTGTATTGCTCTGTGTGTGTGTGTGTGTGTGTGTGTGTGTGTGTGTGTGTGTGTGTGTGTGTGTTCATTTGATATGTTCATTTGTGTTTGTTTATCACATCGACTTATTGTAGTATTGTATTTTTGTAGTAAAATCGGCTTTAATCCTTTGTGTGTTTTTGTGTTCGCGAAAGTGTGTGTGTGTGTGTGTGTGTGTGTGTGTGTGTGTGTGTGTGTGTGCGTGTGTATGTGAGCGTGGGTGTGTGTTTAAATGTGACTCGATTTTACGTAAACACCTATTTGTGATCAAATTATCGGAGTACAAGGACAAAGCCAATACCGGTATAACAATTACTAGTCCCTCCGTCTGTCTATCGAATCGTTTTCACCCAACTTTTCTTCCTCTCTATGTCTCCATTTTCATCTCTCTTCACGTCAAGTTTACCTGTGTGTTCACCCTTTCTCTTTCTTTTCATCTGTTCCCTCTCCCCTTTTCTCTTGCTCTTTCATTTCCCAACGCTCT
>NC_061845.1:3083442-3085942 GCF_019202785.1 Penaeus chinensis
ACACACAACCCAGTTGCCTTTGTCCCTCTCTGTACTTTTCCATCAACATTCGCAGTGCAAAGATGGCATCTGTGGTACTTCTCCCTGGCATAAAACCAAACTGTTCATCATAAATTGTGCAGCAACTCCTTAGCGTTGTGTTTATCACCCTTTCCCACAACTTCATTGTATGACTCATTATTTTGGTGCCCCGATAGTTACCACAATCCTGCGCGTCTCCTGTGTTCTTGTAAATGGGTATTAATGTGTTTTTTCTCCACTCATCTCTCTTCTGCAAGGATTTTGTTGAATGGGGATATGAAGTATCCAACCCTTAGGCTTATCAATGCTTCTACAGGAATGTTGTTTGGCCCTAAAGTTTTGCCCCTCTTCATCTTCTCCGGTGCCTTCTTTACCTCATCCTATATTACTCCTGCAACCATTACTTTTGCCATCACTCCATTTTCCTCTCTCATTTCCCTGGGGGTTTCAGCATTCATCAGCCCTTTGAAGCAGTCTTTCCATCTCTACAGCACCTCCTTCTCGGTGGTCAACACTTTATCCTCAGCGTCCTTTATCAGCCTGATTTGCTGTACATCCTTTGCTGCTCTATCCCTCTGCTTTGCCACTCTATACACCTTGTTTCCCCTCTTTGTATCAGTTTCTCATACATCTCACTCGCTTTCTTCTTTGCTTTCGCTACTGCCACCTTTGCCTTGTTGTTTGCTTCTTTGTATAAAAACTTGCCTCTCAGATCTTTTCTCTTGTTCCACTCTTTCCAAGCTTCTTTGTTTCTCGCAATAGCTTCCTGTACTTCTTCGTTCCACCACCATGATTCCTTGTCCCCCTTCTTCTTCCCAGTTGTCACACCAAGCAATTCCTTTGCTTTTTCCCGCAATACGTTCGATATGTCTACCCAGGTGCTGTCTTCCTCTCAGTTCATTTTCTGGTCTACCTGTCTAAATTTTTCACCAAAATGTTTTTCTCGCAGTCTCCACTACTTGATTCTAGGTTCTGCCTTTACCTCTCTTCTCCTTCGGCTCGTCTGCTTCATTTAACCAATGATTACATGGTATTGTTTTGCCATGCTTTCACCTGGGATGACCTTGCAATCTCTGCCTTCCTTTAAATCCACCCTGCGGCACAGGATGTAATCAATCTGCGTACGCCTGCCTCTACGTGTATGTGACCTTGTTTGATTAACGCTCACTATAAAAGGTATTTATCACGGCCATGTCTGTGTGATGGACGAAGTCTACAATGGCTTGACCCTCATCATTACGTACCCACACTCTCCTATCACTCTCTCGTCTCCACTGTTTTCCTCACTAACAAGTCATTTAAACTCATTATGAGTCTTTCCTCCTTTGGAATGAACTCCACAGCTTCATCTAGCTTATCTATTCTGTCACATCACACCTGAGGGGCATAGGCACTCACCACATTTAACAGAACACCATCTATCTCCAGCTACAGACTCCTTCCTACCTCCAACACACTATTTGTGTGTATTCCTTTCACCACCACACCGACACCATTCCTCGCTCCTTTCTCCCCATCGTAGTACAGCTTGTAACCAGCACCGAAATCCCTCGCCTTACTCCCTTTCCACTTTGTCTCCCGCAAACACATCAAATCCACAATCTCTGCTCTTTCCTGTCATTGTTCCCACATTCAGCGTACCTATCTTCACACCCACCTGTTTCTTCATCTCTCTTTCTTCTAACACGTTTTCCACCTTTCCTGTTATTTCTTGGTTGACCAACAGTCGCATATTTTCCGCTGCTACCCTGCTGGCCCACATCAACAGTGGCGGCCGTTTTTATCCTGGGCCCCGACCGATCCAATATGGTATTCTGCAGGGTGTCGTGCATCATTGATTTGGCTAGTTTTACACCGTTTGTCCGCTTTCGCAACCCTGCATTTCTCCGAGCTTGAGACCGGGACCGACTCGCAATGGCTTCTACGTCCGGCGGCTGCATTAATAACAGTAATAACAGTAAGAATACCAATAAAAAAACAAGTGTGATGATGATAATAAATATGATAACATTATTTTTAAAAAATACTGACAAAATTATTCTAATTATGATAATTTTCATAATGATAATCCAACAGGAATAGCAAATCATGTAACACGGACGATTTTACTAACGAAATGTAAAGCAATGGCCAAAAGCATAACAAACATGCATACGAACATTTATTAAGGGGCCATATGTATACATATTTGTTTTATATATGTATTTGAGTCAATATGTATGCAAAAAAAATAATAATAATAACAATGAAAATAATAATAGAAATAATGTAAAGTGTTAATAAATATGGAAATAATAGAAATTAAAATAATTATAATAATAAATAATGCAAAAGCACACCTTTACAACTCCCCCAAAAATAAATAAAATACAAATAATAATAATGAAAAATAATGTAAATTATTAATAAATATATATAAATGTGTAAATCACAATAATTCTTAAAAAAAAAACAAAATAAAAACAAACAATGAATAATA
>NC_061845.1:3108442-3113442 GCF_019202785.1 Penaeus chinensis
ACAATAATGAAAGTAATAAGATTAATAAATCTTAAATCTAGGTAAGGAAAAACTAGTTCAATATAGTATGTGTAAAAGGAAAGTCACACGAGAACAAAAATAGGTGGAAAAATAACCATAATTACATGGGCAAAAAAAAAAAAAAAAAAAAAAAAAAAAATCTACCTCCACTGACTATTGGGATAACAACGTTTTGTCTTTTATTTACTTGACCTTTCGCCTTATATGTTATTCATTGGGCGTCAAGTGAACGCAGGGTTGCATCTTGCGCAGAGATTCAGAGATAGAAGGTATGTGTATGTGTGTGTGTGTTCATGTGTGCATATGTAAATGTGATTATGAATGCTGAATTTAAACAAGATAGAAAATTATACATTCTGTTTAAATAGTAATCACTTCACCGTGTTCATCCAGAAAGCCTCTTGGAACATCATTCGTACGACACATTTGAAGAAAACAATTATGTAGGAAATGTTAAGTTCTTTTGTCATGTAAAACACTTATGTTAATTATCGAGTTACTGTATAAAATGTGACATAGAATTTAATCACGTACTACACTCCCCCATTTTATAACAAGGACATTTATCTTCAAACATTTCCCTAAGAAAAAAGAAAGAAAAAAAATAATAATGCACATTTGTATAGCCTTCTAATGATTCCCGGAATTTAAAGGGTCGTATTTCCCTACAATTTTATGTCTTTAAACTGAACGCGTACATAAAGAGTACTGTTCTTGTGTCGCTACCGGGAAATGATTTACACGGTACTCTCTCTCTCTCTCTCTCTCTCTCTCTCTCTCTCTCTCTCTCTCTCTCTCTCTCTTTCTCTCTTTCTCTCTCTATCTCTCTCACGTTGAATTATTATTATTATTATCATTATCATCATCATCCTTATTACATTATTATTATAATCCTTATTGTTATAATTATTATTATTATAATAATTATTATGATTATTATTATAATCATTATTATCATTATCATTATAATTCTTATTATGATTATTATTATAATCATTATCATTATTACTATTATTATTATCATTATTATTGTTATTATTATTATTATTATTATTATCATTATTGTTATTATCATTACCTATTGCTTTCATGTTTTATTATTTTGATGACTATCCACTCTCGTTTCTTCTATATCTCACTCGTCTCTTTTGATATTTTCTTTTTTCTTCCTTGCCTATCTCTCCAATATATTTGCTCTCTTTTTACCGTCCCTTCCTTTTTTCGGTTTTCTGTCTGTCTGTCTTTCTCTGTCTCTGTCTGTCTGTCTCTGTTTCTGTCTCTGTCTGTCTCTGTCCCTGGCTCTATCTCTGTCGCTCTGTCTGTCTTTCTGGCTCTCTCTCTCTCTCTCTCTCTCTCTCTCTCTCTCTCTCTCTCTCTCTCTCTCTCTCTCTCTCTCTCTCTCTCTCTCTCTCTCTCTCTTGGTTTTTTATTTATTTTTCGCATTCTCTGATACATCCATTTATTTGTATTTTTTACACATACCTTTATATTCCTAAGATCAAAGATGAGCTGAGAAGAGAATCAATAATTACATGCAGTTAGTTATAAAGTGTGTAAATAGATAAAGCGCTAGATAATCATAGGCCTAACGTTATTCTTTTCTTCAAAAATCGGCCGGTAATAGGCATTCGATAACGGTATTCGATACTATTCAAATGTGTATTTTCCGAAAGGCTTTCTTGAGCCGATCATCCGAGTATTGAACATAGCCTGTCTTCTGAACAATTAATTAAGACTGATTTATAATAAATGTTCTTCGATTTCGTCACATTCGACGCGTCCTGAACATTTCATTATCCTTTTGAAAGTACTGCTCCTTTATCAGAATATATGTGATAATCATTTTGAGCATTTCGTTCATTCTGAAATCACTGTATCTTTCGAAATATTCAAGTTTCCTTCTGAAATGCTCACGCCTCTTCCGTTCATTCAGAAACCATTATTTCACTCCTTCGGGAACCAGTAAGTTTCGCTCAATCAGAAATCACTGTGTTTCGCTCACACAGAAATCGCTATGGCTGTTCTGAATATTCCGTTCTTTTTCTAATCATTATGCCCATATATTACTGGAATGAGGTAATTTTAGATCCTGGCGATAATTTTACGCTGCACGACATTACAAGTACACATAGTTTTCCTGAATGTTTTCATGGAAATTGCTGGTGCTAATGCGATCATACCTAATAGAGAAAAGAATGGGAGGGGAAGAGGAGAAAGGGAAAGGCGAAGGAGAGGGAGAAAAAAAGAATGGGAGGGAGGGAGGGGGAAGAGACGGAGGGAGGGGGGAGAAAAGGAGAAGAGAGAGAGAGGGAGGAAAGGAGGAGGAGGGAGGAAGAGAAGGAGAAGGAGGGGCAGAGGAAGAAGGAGAAGGAGGGGCGGAGGGAGAAGGAGAAGGAGGGAGGGAGGGAGAAAAGAAGGATGGAGGAGAAAAGGAAAAAAGAGAGAGGGAGAGAAAGAAGGATAAAGAGGAAGGGAAGGAAAGAAGGAGAAAGGGAAAGAGATGGAGAGGGAGAGGGAAAGGGAAAAGGGAAAGAAAAGGGAAGGGAGAAGGAGAGAGAGAGGGAAAGGGAAAAGGGAAAAGAAAAGGGAAGGGAGCAGGAGAGAGAGGAGAGAAGGAAAGGGATAAAGACTGGGGCAGGGAGAGCGAGGGAGAAGGAGAATAGGGTTATGGTTTGGGTTAGAGTTAAGGAAGGGGAGAGAGAGAGAGAGAGAGAGAGAGAGAGAGGAGAGAGAGAAGAGAGAGAGAGAGAGAGAGAGGAAGAGATAGATAGATAGATAGAAAGGGAGATAGATAGATAGATAGATAGATATATAGATAGATAGATAGATAGAGAGAGAGAGAGAGAGAGAGAGAGAGAGAGAAAGGAAGATAGATAGATAGATAGATAGATAGATAGATAGATAGAGAGAGAGAGAGAGAGAGAGAGAGAGAGAGAGAGAGAGAGAGAGAGAGAGAGAGAGAGAGAAAGGAAGATAGATAGATAGATAGATAGATAGATAGATAGATAGATAGATAGAGAGAGAGAGAGAGAGAGAGAGAGAAAGAGAGAGCAGGAACAGAATTAATCCTTATTAGTGATGTTCTCTTGTTTAGTGATAATATGGGTAACATTAATACCTCTCCAGGAACTCGTAAAGAATTGATTAAATACGTATAGATGATAATGATAAAGGATAATCACAACAAAAGATATCAGTAAACATGTTAATAATAATAACACAGTAACATAATAATAATTATAATAATAAAGATAACCATAATTATCCACGAATCTATAAATCACGATCGCCCCCCCCCCCCACCCCCGCCGTCTTTTCCCCGAAACTAGGAACTGTGGGGAGGGGGAAGAGGGGGAGGGGGGGAAGGGGTGTAGGATTTCAACACTTCGTATCTTTTATCTTAATGAGTCTCCGGTCCTGTTCCGCTGTTATCTGCGTCTTGGGACTTAACGGAAGACAGGAACAGGTCCTTAGGGAGGCATCGAGATGTAGCCACCGACGGGCTGAGGTTTTCCCGCCAAAATGGAGACGGAGGAAGGAGGGGGTAGGGGGCAATGGGAGGAGGGGGTGGGGGCAATGGGAGGAGGGGGTGGGGGCAATGGGAGGAGGGGGTGGGGGCAATGGGAGGAGGGGGTAGGGGGCAATGGGAGGATGGGGTGGGGGCAATGGGAGGAGGGGGTAGGGGGCAATGCGAGGATGGGGTGGGGGCAATGGGAGGAGGGGGTAGGGGGCAATGGGAGGATGGGGTAGGGGGCAATGGGAGGATGGGGTGGGGGCAATGGGAGGAGGGGGTAGGGGGCAATGGGAGGAGGGGGTTGGGGGCAATGGGAGGAGGGGGTAGGGGGCAATGGGAGGATGGGGTGGGGGCAATGGGAGGAGGGGGTAGGGGGCAATGGGAGGAGGGGGTAGGGGGCAATGGGAGGAGGGGGTGGGGGCAATGGGAGGAGGGGGTAGGGGGCAATGGGAGGAGGGGGTAGGGGGCAATGGGAGGAGGGGGTAGGGGGCAATGGGAGGAGGGGGTAGGGGGCAATGGGAGGAGGGGGTAGGGGGCAATGGGAGGATGGGGTGGGGGCAATGGGAGGAGGGGGTAGGGGGCAATGGGAGGAGGGGGGTGGGGGCAATGGGAGGAGGGGGGTAGGGGGCAATGGGAGGAGGGGGTAGGGGGCAATGGGAGGAGGGGGTAGGGGGCAATGGGAGGAGGGGGTAGGGGGCAATGGGAGGAGGGGGTAGGGGGCAATGGGAGGAGGGGGTAGGGGGCAATGGGAGGATGGGGTGGGGGCAATGGGAGGAGGGGGTAGGGGGCAATGGGAGGAGGGGGTGGGGGCAATGGGAGGAGGGGGTAGGGGGCAATGGGAGGAGGGGGTAGGGGGCAATGGGAGGAGGGGGGTAGGGGGCAATGGGAGGAGGGGGTAGGGGGCAATGAGAGGAGGGGGTGGGGGCAATGGGAGGAGGGGGTAGGGGGCAATGGGAGGAGGGGGTAGGGGGCAATGGGAGGAGGGGGTAGGGGGCAATGAGAGGAGGGGGTAGGGGGCAATGGGAGGAGGGGGGTAGGGGGCAATGGGAGGAGGGGGTAGGGGGCAATGGGAGGATGGGGTGGGGGCAATGGAAGGAGGGGGTGGGGGCAATGGGAGGAGGGGGTAGGGGGCAATGGGAGGAGGGGGTAGGGGGCAATGGGAGGAGGGGGTAGGGGGCAATGGGAGGAGGGGGTAGGGGGCAATGGGAGGAGAAGGGTGGGGGAACGGCGAGGAGGGGGGGGGCAGGGAGGAGGGGGGGAGGAACGTGGTGTAGGGGGTGGGGGAGCGGGGAAGAGGGGGGAAGGGGTAAGGAGATGAGGAGATAGGTATAAGGGTGAGGCCATCGAGCGAGCCTTTTAATGGTTTTGCTTCATTTTGAATTGCTTGTATACGATGAACAGTTTTTATTTTTCTTTTTTTCTTTTTACGTTTCCTATACTCATCTTCTTTCTCCTCTCCTTTTTT
>NC_061845.1:3140942-3143442 GCF_019202785.1 Penaeus chinensis
GTTACACTAAAAATATTCGTTTATTTTATAATAAAGGTGCATTGTGATTACATTATTTGAAGTTCAAACAGTTATCCTGAAGTAACCACTGTTAGTTAATAAAATTCCAATAAATAAATACGTATGTATTAGGTATTATGACGAAAACGGCAACATTCAAATTAACTGTGAAACTCAGCACTAAATTGCACAAAGTACAATTAACTTATTAAAGTGTTTTCATACATAAATCATTACACTGTTTATATTTTAAATGTTCAATTTATATCTTTAGCCCTTGGGGACTAACTAGTATTCCATTTACATTTCATGATGAAGAGAAATTCAGAAAGTATGTAGGTCCAATTTGCTTTTTAACTTATTTTGTGCAGCTTATAATAAAACACTGCAGTGCTTAAAATAAACAAAGTTGAGAAGGCAAAACAGAAAAAAGTATGGAAAAAAACAATGTTTAGAATTCAGTAAATTAAAACTATATATGTTATTTGTTTACGTCAATGAGACAAGGGTTATAGGAATCATTGTCATTACACCCCCCTTTATATTATTACAAAAAAGCAAAAATCTCAGACACAAGGGTACCCAGGACCGCTACTGTTACTCATAAAATTTGCAAGTGAAAAACTCCTTATGCGGTCTGCACAACTCAAGAAAGTAAATGCATAGTTATTCTCTTTCCTTAATTTCTTTTTGCTCCATTTTTTTTTTTTTTTTTCAACACGGATCGTAAAATACGTAGCCATTCATATTCCTGAATTAAAGGGAGTGATTGCAATTTGCACCGTTCCATAATGGCCCAGATACAAACCGTTATCGTTTTCTTGGGGGGGAATAAGATTGCATTCCGAAGCAAAAGATAAGGTGTCTCATAGAGAATGGAGAAACCTGTGTTGCTTATTTTGGTTAATTTGGGGATACAATGTTGCACGCTCTGAGACAAGGTTCGCACGAACCCATTGTTTACTTGAAATACAACCCAAATGCAAGACTTAAAAAGGTTTGCCGCTGTTTATAATGCATGTATGCTTAGTGTGGGAATAGTACAAATTAAAGTATTTTGAAATGAAAAACAAATATTGATTCTCAGAATAAATGCAGCTGTTTTCGTACAGGCAAAGGAGTTTTATCATTATTATTAATGTTATTATTATCATTATTGTTATTATTATTGTTGTTGTTACTATTATTGTAATTATTGTTGTTTTGTTGTTGTTGTTATTGTTGTTCTTATTATTGGTAGTAATATTTTTATTACTATTATTATTATTATTATTATTATTATTATTATTATGATTATTATTAGCATTTTTATCATTGTTATTAGCACTATTATGATGATGATAACTATTATATTTTTTATTATTTTTGTTAGCATTATTATTATCATTTTATTATTATGAATATGATGATTATTATTACTTTTATTATTATCATTATTGTTATAATTATTATTATTATTATCATTATCATTATTATTATCATTGTTACTATTGTTATTATTATCATTATTGTTATTATTATTATTATTATCATTATCATTATTACCAATATTATTATTATTCTTTAAATGAGACGTACACATAGTAGGTCATATTCAATATCCCGCATATCCTGAGTACATTGACTGCAACTGTTATATATACGAATAAAACCATGCTATTGTCACGGCCATCCTCGTGAGAATATAAGCATGCATGACACTACAGGAAATGGTAAAAAAAAAAAAAAAATTAAACTGAAATCTTATATGCACTATTATGTGGTATCATGTGATGTGATGATCGCGATGATGATAATGTCAATAACGATATCTAAATGATGGTGATAATGATTTGATGATAATAGGGATAGTGATTGTGTCTATTATGATGCTGACTTGATAATTATGATTATGATGATATGATGATGATAATAATGATATGATGATATTGATTAAATGACGATGATGGAGATGATGATGATGATGGTGATGATGATGATGATGATGATGATGATGATGATGATGATGATGATGATGACGATGTTGCTATTAATGATGATGGTGATGATGGTGATGATGATGTGATAATGATGAGGAGGAGGATATGATGATGATAATGATAATAATAACAATAGCAATGATAATAACAATGGATTGATTATTTGTTATAAGTATTACGTAAAAGGTTATTCACATTCTGGCCGTGTTTCTTGACGAGGTAAAACAGGAGGTAAAAAACGACGAACTATGACATGAGGTCACGAAATATCAGTTGTCACCTGACTAAAGTGATGTAATATTCCTCCTTAGAGAGAGAGAGAGAGAGAGAGGGGGGGGGGGGGGGGAGAGAATGAGAGAGAGAGAGAGAGAGAGAGAGAGGGGGGGGGGAATGAGAGAGAGAGAGAGAGAGAGGGGGGGGGATGAGAGAGAGAGAGGAGAGAGAGAGAGAGAGAGAGAGAGAGAGAGAGAGAGAGAGAGAGAGAGAGAGATTGATAGATAGAGAGAAAGAGAGAGAGAGAG
>NC_061845.1:3160942-3163442 GCF_019202785.1 Penaeus chinensis
TTTTTTAAATATTTTTTTTTATTTCGTTTTTTTCAGATAGAGGTTGGTAATGACTATATTGCAATGTATAGATATATGATGTTTTCTTTTTCTCTCTTTAATTCGGATTCTTTTTACCATCAAAATGGATTGTTTTATTGCTTAGAATTTCTGTCTTGGTGGATTTTCTTCCTTTGGAGGATCAAAAAGAATCTACCCATATTGATTTATATAATTTTCTATGAGACTACACGAAAATAAAATGCCTGTAAGATATTTCCATTCTTTATTAGTTATCCATTGCAATTTGTTCATGGAAAATACGACAAAAGTTTTATCCACGAACATGAATCTAGTTCAGTTGTGAAAGTCAGAGAATTCTAGAATTTAATTTGAACGGATTTATGAATGAAATAGTTGTGAACTATAGTTTCGCTTGGATTAATTACAACAAAAGTCTATACGAACTTGGTATGTTTTTTATCTAGATTATAGATAAGTTCATTTTCTTTAACAAACCACAGTTAAGAGCAATATTCCCTGTGTAAGATGCATTACATTATTTTGTTTCATTTATTTTGAGTATTTTTGGTACTTGTCTATAGATAATGAAATTATATCCATTATCCAGTTACTAAGGGCTCGTAGCTGCCGTAGTGTAAGAACTTATTAAATATCTTTTTCTTTAATGTTTAAATCGTGAAGAGTCATTTGGAAAACTAACTTAAAGCATATTCTATCAGTATATCTATCTATATTTCTATCACACGCATTCATATATACATACGCACATACGTACATCTCTCTCTCTCTCTCTTTCTCTGTATATATACATATATATATATATATATATATATATATATATATATATAAACACACGTACACACACGCATATATATATATATATATATATATATATATATATATATATATATATATATGTGTGTGTGTGTGTGTGTGTATGTGTGTCTGTGTGTGTGTGTGTGTGTGTGTGTGTGTGTGTGTGTGTGTGTGTGTGTGTGTGTGTGTGTGTGTGTAGGGATGTTTATATGTACGTGCGTACGTACGTAGGTATTTATGTATAACCATATTTATTCAGTTGAGAAACTCGATTAGTTCAAAACAAGGACATGTATCCTGTAACAAATTTATCCCACAGTATTTTCGCCGATACTGTCGCTAACATCATCAATTTTCCCTTCCTCTCTTTCTTTCTCTTTTGCCTCTTCCCCCTTCTCTCTCTCCCTCTTTCTTTTATTTTTTCTTTGTACAATCATGCATACAAACATTTTAAAACTATACGTAATAGATCGAGTCAGCCTGAGTTTCATGCATAATAAATCGTGTATTTCCAATAACATGCATGAAGAGTTGCAAGCGAGGAGGTTTGGGCAAAGTATACCTTTTTTCCCCTTGATATTGGAATTTCATGAATACTGATATAAAGAGAGAGCAAAAAATGTTGTGGAATAAAATCGACTTTATTTGGTGAAGAAAATTGTTACTCCGATGGCCTCCAGTTTGCTAACCGAGTCACTGCAAATATCAAGTTCGAGAAAGTGCAATCAATCTATCAAAAATAAATGGAAAAAATACTTTATTGGATGGGGTGTAAACACTAACATAAAAACATGGAAACACAGACATGGTAGATAAAGCACACTTTTGTAAACATGGATATATTCATACTCACACACACACACACACACACACACACACACACACATATATGTGTGTGTGTGTGTGTATGAAGAGAGGGAGAAAGAGTGAGGGAGACGAATCTGTCTCTTTCTTTTCTCTTTTTTTATGTTTTAAAAATCATTCATTAATTTACTTATCTTAGTTATGGTTTAGCGATTTAATGATAGTGTGTGTGTTTACGTAAACTGAAATGTCCACTTAATCCTACACACCCCATTACCTTTATCACTTTGGGGCAGCAATGATAAAAAAAAAAAAAAAATGAACAAGTGGTTCAACCTCACTAGCACTGCTGTTTTCCTTACAATGAATATATACAGTATATAGACAGAAAAGCATAGAGCGCACAGCATTTCCTTCCAAATTCAGATAGAGAAATAAAAGAGCATAGTAAAAGCACGGAGTTTGACTCAGCATGCGTTTAGTCCTTCCGAAATTCTTCTATTTGTGTCCCGCATTAACGAGGGTCCCACAACGGGGCGCTGCTCCCTGCTTTCCTCACTCGTGAAACAGTGGGCGGGCCAGACACAAGGAGGGAAGTTCATGAGAGCCAAGACACTCTGCTCGGCTTACTTGTTGAACTCTGTGTTGGGTATTTTCTTGTATATATACTTTAGCTTGGATTATTCTTGTTTTTCTCTCTGTCTCCATCTGGCTATATGTCTATGCGTCTGTATGTCAGTATGGATCTGACTCTGTCTCTGTCTCTGTCTCTCTCTCTCTCTCTCTGTCTCTCTCTCTCTCTCTCTCTCTCTCTCACTCTCTCTCAGCATTTTCATGTCGCTCATCGACGCCTCTGCATCTGAACACTAACACTGAG
>NC_061845.1:3175942-3188442 GCF_019202785.1 Penaeus chinensis
TTAAAAATAACAAGTTACAAAGTACACAAAACTCGTATTGTCTGCCGCGAGTTAGGGATGTTCTCCCTAGAGAGTGCGTTATGGTTCTTTAATGGCAGTTTTAACGAGCTTATCCTGTTAAGTGTATTTTGTGATTTTCTACTTGTTCTGAGTGCCTCAGTTAGGTGGGGGGGGGGGGATAAAAGTAGTTAGATATGTTTGTTCTTTGTCTGACTATATCTTATCCAACCCCCCACTTTCTCCCCCTCTATCTCGGTTGTCTGCTTGTCAATAGTACACTGAAAACCAAGCAGACTGACAACTAGCTTTATGATAATATTATTGGCTATAGGAGATACTATAACATAAGGGAACCTTAGTACTTTTCAGTGCAGCTTTTCCTCAGCAAACATAGCCTGTAGCCGATACCGGGATTAATATATATATATATATATCTATATATATATATATATATATAATTGTTCTCTAAAACATTTGTATCTTGTTTTGATGAGGAAAGTTCCTTAACAGGGAAGTAAAAGAAAACAAAACAAAAAGCTCTCCCTCTGTCTTTCTCTCTCTCTTTACACATACACACACGATAAGTTTTTAAATCTTTCTCTTTAGGGTACCTTTCTCATCAAACAATTGAGAGATGAATTACAGCATAATTATGCATCATAAAATTCCCGGTATTTGACGCAGGCATTCTCTCTCTCTCCATATATATATATGCATATATATACATATATACATATATATATATGTATATACATATATTTGTGTATATATAAACACAAACACACACACATATATGCATATATATACATTTATATAATATATACCCCCCCAATCCTTTGCCCGTTGTTGTCGTGGGGGGGGCTTAGGAGACGAAGACTGAGACCCAATGATGGGAACTCCTCAACCTTGGGACTCAGCTATCGACTCAACTAATTTTGCATGGTCTTTTTTCCCACTCATACTTTTCGTTTCAGTTTCTTCACCAATCCCTTCTACTATCCACCTCCTAAGGTGTGAGAGCCGTGCTGAAAGGTTGAAAGGCTGACTTTATGTCAGTCCAGAACGGCCTGAGGGAACCATGGGCACGGTATTCCCCTGCCATACCTGGCCTATTTTTTTCCCCAACATACTCCAGGCTTATCATGGCCAATATTGAAGACGTAACCCCACTCTTAGGGGCAATGAGGCTTGCCCCTTTATCATATAGCCCCAATCCCGGCTCTCCTTTGACCACGGCTCCGAACACTGCAACAACTACCCCATCATCAATGCATACTAGTACAGTATCAACCCTAATCAACAACCAACCCCCAGGAGACATTTCTACTCCCCCAACATGCTCAACTTCAACACCTTTACTCCCACAACCTTCTTCATCAACCACCCCATCTCCCCTTATTACTACCTTACAACCTTATTGCCCACCTCCCCATAACACTACTCCCTCCTCCACACGTCCCCGCACTTCTACTACCCCCACTACCTCCTAAATACTCTATTTAGACCAGCCAAATGGGACCGATTTTTCGTGATCCCTCCCACAGCTCCCTACTATAAAAACACCCTCCTCTTCCAGCAATGCCTCCAAAAACAAGTAGGCAAAGTCTCCTTCTGTAGCCGACCCGACTACTCCCGTCTCGTCACAGTAACAACTGAAAACCAAGCTATAGCATTAACAAAACTAACTGATCTATGTGGTAATCCCATCCCTACAGAACCTCATCCAACACTCAATACTTGCACCGGAATTGTCTCTATCTCCCAAACAGATTGCCCAATCTATGACATAAAATGGTCAGACTGTGGAGAGGACTTATTCGCCTGTCTCAAAGACTATGATGCAACATATGTACAATGCTACTCCATTCCTCCCAGAGGAAATCATAAGATATCCATTAACATTGCCAAAATTACTTTCCGTAGACATAACCTTCCCTTTAATGTTTACATAGGTGGGGAATCCCTACCTTTCGACCATATCAACCTCCTCCTCGTCAGTGCCAAAGTTGTTGGCGTTTAGGACACCCAGCCAAACACTGTCATTCCACAGCCAGATGCCCGCTATGTGCCCAACCTGGCCATACTCGATCAAACTGCTCTGCACAGTCACGCACATGTGCAATCGGTGGCGGCCCCCATAATGTATTTTAAAGAGGCTGTCCCACATACAAATTTGAGCCTGAGGTAGCAACTCTCAGATTCAGACTTGGACTCACTCTACGTGAAGCCAGACAGGAAGCACGTCGACGAGGCTTTTCTCTTACCCCCTACTCCAGTAATGTCGCTCACTCTGCCAATCCTCCTACCTCCCAAGCTCCTACACCCTCTCCTAAACCCAACCCCCCTCCATCTAACTTCCCCTCTTCTACCTCCAACCTTCCCCAATCAAATTATTTTGCCATCCTAAACCCAGACACTCCAATCTCTACCCAATCAAATTCTTTTGCCATCCTAAATCCAGACACCCCAATCTCTACTACAGCCCCAACACCTCCCCCTCTCCCTCCCCGCACTACCCGCAGCAGACAGAATAAACGTTCCACCCCCTCTTCCCCTACCTCACAATCACCTCCACCTTCCTTTGCCCCTATTTTTCAGACATGAGACTTCTCTTCCCCCCCTCACAAGAAAACCTTTATCTCACAAAACTCCCCAACCAACTCCACTACAGAAACTCTTGAAGATATCCAGAACTACATAATCGAGTCCCAAACTAATACTCATCCACCTTCAAATTCTACAACTCTCGCTCCCTCCACACTCAAAGTGACTGCCGATATCCATCCTCCTCCTACTCATATTCTCCCTACACCATATCCTTCTACCCCATCCCAACAAAACCCATTCCCCCCGACTCCAGCCCCACCTATATTAACACTCCCACCATCCCCTCTATCCCTTCCACTCCCTCCTGGATACACACGTGAATCCCTCATGTCACAAATACCCTCTTCCCCAGACCCTCTACCTCCCGACACCCCTCCTGATACAACACCACCTCCCCAACCTCATTCTTTATCCCACCCTCTAGCACCTTCCCCTTCAAATTCTCCAACACGCACTGCAATTTTTGCCAGTAAATCAACGGAAGTATAGCTATCCTTCATTGGAACATTCGCGGTTTCCGAATGTTCCTCTTTCAGTCCCACATATTCTATTGTCATGCCCACGTCCTCCCTACATAGACATCCCAACTTATCAGACATCCTTACAGAATCTCACACTTTCTTCTTTGACAACCTGTCTTCCTTCCTCAAACGCATATATATCCTTCACTTGATCTAACCCTTTACATTACCTCATCCGACCCTAACCCAGTCATTCACCAATTCCTTAACCCAGCTTTAATAACTAATCACTAACCCAACCATCCTTCACTAACATTAACTATAGTGCTACATGACCTTAGATGTCTAGCACATTTATTTAGCTTTTAACCATTAACCATTATATAATATATACATACATATACATATATATACATACTGTGTGTATGTGTGTATATGTATGCATATATATACATAGACAATATATATATACATATATATATATATATATATATATATATATACATACCTCTCAAATTCTACTTTTCCTGTGCCATTTATATGCATAAATTGTATTATTTTTTGGCATTGCATTAAAGAATCTAAAAATTCTATTCCTAGAACGATATTTTTATACTTGATGTATGATTTAATTAAACCTTATGAAAGGCCTTTCTTTTATACTAATTTGAGGATCAAGAAGAGGTTATAATTTAGTTAAAATGATATACGAAATGATATGTCGATGATTTAGAAAACTTTTTGGGACGTTTGTTTTCGACGCTCTCTCGATGGTTAAGCCGGAAGTGTATGTAAGGGAGATGCCTGCTGCTAATATGCTGATATCTAATACTAAATAATGAATAATGGTTGTGTTGAATTTTGTTATTGTATAAAATATTCTCTGAATACGAAAGGTAAAGTTAAGTAATGGGAAAAGGGGATTTTGTCATGGGATGTTACATTAAACTACAGTTAAATAATGAGTGGCCTCAGCCTTCGAGAGCACACTTTTTCTTTGTCAGAATAACCAAGGCTATATTCATATATATGTTGGAAAATCTATGTTGAATAGTCATTCGAAAGTAATACCCAGTCTACATTTGTGATGTGATTGTTTATATATATATATATATATATATATATTTTTTTTTAAATATCATCTTTGTCATCATTCATTTACTTGTTAACTGAATATATTATGATACCAATTGAATATATATATACTCTTTTTATTATTCCATCTTTGAGCAGATATATAACTTGGAATGTAATAAACACCTGTCAACTATCAGGAGATGTCTGGGGAGTGTGGTCTAACACAAGATCTCTCTGTTAACAGAAACTATTATTTCAAAGTGAATTCTGATATAAAGGGTCGATGGGCTGATTCATACATCATCTATGAGGTCTAGGGTGAGGATGTAAGGCAGGAAAGATATCACAATGTTTATTATGTATATATGTATATATACATATATAAATACATATGTATACATATATACATACATATATACCCACACAATGTATATACATATATGTATGTATGTGTATACATATATGCATATATATGTACATACATAAGTATGTATGTACACATACACATACATATGTACTGTATAAACACACGCATATATATATATATTATATATATATACCTATATATTTATATATATATATATACCTATATATATATATATGCACATATATGTGCATACAAACACATATATGATATATATATATATATACATATATATGTGTATGAACTGATAGATAGATATAAATAAATATATACAATGTATCTATCTATCTATATGTATGTATACTGTATGTATATACATATATAGTATATGCATATACAGTATGCACATTTATATACATATACACAAACACACACACCATATATATATATATATATATATATATATATATATATATATATATATATATATATATATATATATGACGGGAATGACGTGTATCTGTATTTATTTACACATGCATTTACATATGTATGGCTACACTTGTACTAAGTCACCTGTCTCGCCCGTTTACCCTTTTTCTTTTCTTTTACCTTATCTTATTTTGTTGTTACTTATGTTTATTACATTATAGTGATAATAATGTCTATAATGGAAATAACACCATCGATATTTATAGCACTAGTGAAAAATACTTTTTTCCCGCCAATTCAGATAAGGTCACAATGTCTACTAATTGACCCCTTTGTGGCTAAGCACTAGCAGAGCCATCTATGTGCAGTAATTTCACAAAAAGTATATAAAAAATGAGCACAGCAGTTATCCAATTTTTTATTCCTTTTCCCCGGCGTCATTGGGATATATATATATATATATATATATATATATATATATATGTAGTGTGTGTGTGTGTGTGTAAATACATATATGTATATGTATACATATACATATATATAAAGAGAGAAAGAGAAGGATAGGGGTAAAGACGGAATATACTGTCAACAAATTATTACATAGAAAACATATAGACATAGATAAAAGGACAAACAAACAGTAACAGACAGCCAGACAGACCCAGACAGAGACATTTAAACGAAAAAGAGAAAAGGATGAAAAGGCAAACGTAAAAACTGAAAGAGGATGAAAGAAAGACCTTAATTTTTCGAGGAATGGATTCAGAAGCTTTCTGGGTCCTGAGTGACAGGAGACTGCAAGAGCAAATGCAGTAATAAAACACCCACTGCCAAGGGAAAACTCCATTCTCCGATGAGTAGGAGAGAGGGGGATGTAAGTAAATTGGTGACTGAAAATTATGAGAGAGAGAGAGAGAAAAAAAAAAAATTAAGAGTTAGAAATATAGGCAAGAATATAAAATATACGTAACAAAAATAAAGGTATTTTCGGATATGTAAAGTGTGTATGTGTATTTGTGTGTGCATGTGTGCGATAGTGTATGTGTGTGTGTGTGAGAAAGAGAGAGAGAGAGAGAGAGAGAGATGGATGGATGGGGTACGATGACCTAAAACAGGCAAAATCAAACATGAAAAATGTGAATACCTTTAGTCCAACCAACAGAGAAATGACCCCCCCCCCAAAAAAAAAAAGCCGTTATTTACGAAAAAAAGAAAGACAGGACGAAAGAACGTAGAGAAGGTGAAGAAGGTCTTGCGCACATGGCACCTCGAAGATGATGACGTAAACAAAGCAGTTCGGGGAAGTGCGTACAGTCTCCTGTCACGCCGGAGTCATTTTCAAGAGGGAGAAAGCCAGACTCGAGAAGGGAGAAGGTAGAATGGACTAGAATAGACTTAAGGGGGGTTAAGGGAGAAGGGCTAGAGGGAATGGAAGAGAAGGACGAGGGCCGAGGTTAGGTGACTAGAGGAGAGGGATAAAATGGATGAGCGAGAAAGGAGAACAAGTGCGATAACCGGTAGGGGGCGCAGGACGAAGGAGAGAGAGAGAGAGAGAAGTACAAAAACCCAAAGTGAATACTGACGGTCTCCCAACACACAATTTATGAGATAACCATTCTCGCTTCAGGCAGATAGTGAGGCATCGGATGTTTCAAAGGGCCATAGTGATTTGCTCGCCCTCTCGATCTGCCGCAGTGTATACCGCAGGGTGTGAATCACGATATAGGTAGATTTAAATAGCTGTTAACAAAGGTTTTGCTTTGTGTTTACGACGAAGTGTATGGCCGGCGCAACGAAAGTTCCGCAGTTGGGAATGGACTTTCTGATTTACGACCTTCATATCATTTGTTTTACTGTGTCTGTAAATATTGTTACATTAAAAGATACCATTAATCACCCCTTTTACGATTATAGTCATAAAGTTTACTTATTTATCAAAAACACCGAAGTTAAATCTCCTTCCCAGGATGGTGTTTAAAGATGGCGATTAATATTGTTTTGATTTATTACTCACAATAAGTTTGACAGCTATGGGTTTAATTTCAGGACTGCTGTATTATTGATCATATGAGTTGTCGGTTATATGATCACACACACACACACACGTGCACACACACATGAAATATTAATAGATATAGATTAGCTAATTTATGTATATACTATCCAAAAATCAACACAGCAGTCACCGAAAAATCAATCCAAAGTGCTAAACATTAAACTTATTCGTGAAATATCAACTCTACAGTGAGGAAGAGTAAAATAATGCAGACATTTCCAAGGCAAAATTTTTTCTTTCTGAATACGGCAGTTCCTTAAGCGACAATCTAATAACAAGATTAATAGCTCGGCTATGGGTACCTTCTGATGAAGACTATTCCTTCAGTTATTGTGATAACTTACCTTTAGCATTTGTTTAAGTCAAAACTACGTTACTTTCTGCTAACTACCCATTACAGTCATACATGTTTCTTCCCGCCGTGAGTGAATGAGAGAGAAAGAGAGAAAGAGAGAGAGAGAGAGACTTTTGCAGACACAGAGAAAAGAGAGAGAAAGGGGGAATCAGGCATGATAGCAAAATGACAAAGTGAGACAGAGAAAGAGAGAAAGTGAAAATAAAAAATGAAGGAAAACATAGACAAATGACACAAACAGTACTGAATGGCTTTCTGTGAGAGTTTGTGCATCCACTTTGAATAATCAATCCCGATGCACTGCAACTAATAATTAATATTCGTAACAAAGTCCACAATTGATTTAATATCAGACAAGTTTGCTGACAGAAAACATACCCGTTAATAATAATAAAAACAATAATAATTATAACAACAATAGTAGCAACAATAATAATAGTAACACTACTAATATTATCCCCACCATTATCAATAGTACGTACACTATCGTATTCCAAACACAAATCTGTTTCCAATCAAGTGATGTGTGTATACTTACGACAAAAGGATCTAAACAAAGGAAATGCATTCCATCCTTAGACGTCTTTCAAATTCACAAAACGCGTTAATTCTTTGATGAATCCTCTCACTGCTTCCAATCAAGCGTTTTGAGAGACTGATGCAGCGTAATATTCAACACGTTCGATTCAGTTAAAAGAATCATCTTAATTTAGGACTCAAAGTAAGACTCTCTGAGTATACTCAACGTAAGACTGACAGCAATCCATGACTGACTTCAATTCAAGACTAAATTTGAAACTTAATTCAGAACTTAAATCACATTCCAGCTTAAGACTTCACTATACTAAGGAAACATCTGAACCGAAAATAAACAACCAAACTCACGTCAAAACTAAATTCAAGAAGATACCACAGAAGTCATATCAAAACTGAAGCAAAACAATAACACGCAATTCTCTGTTTAATCACATGAAGCCCCGTTATTAAGCCGGTAACGAGTTTCGGAAGCTCTAAAAATGAAGCTGCTCAAATCGTAGCGAGCGAGACGTGTGTAGGAGATGCAATGAATGGAGTCTAATGCATGTTGCAGATAATGATATCACTACCAGGCGCTCTGTTGTTGCGCAAATTAAGGATCTTAGAGCCTCGCTAATACCCTGGGATTAGATTTTCCTTTTATTCCCTGGTTCACTTTCTGTACATTTCTTTGTCTGTTTGCTCGTAGGAACAATTAATGGTTAAAACAAATAAATGTGTTAGACATCAAAAGTCACATAACACTATGGTAAGGTATTGTGGCGAAAAGGGTAAAAATGAGTTAACGATTATGATAAGTGGAAAGGTGGTAAAGAAGAGAAGGAAAGGGTAAGGAGAGAAGACCAAGCAAAATTACTTGAGGCGAGGGCTGAGGTCCAAGGTAGGGGTGATCCCCCACATTGGGCCTCAGTCTCCGTCGCCACCCCCCCCCCCCCCCCTCCTCACGACGACAATGAGCATGGGATTTGGGGGATCGTATAGACAGAATTTAAATAATATCAGTGAAGCGTAATACAGAAACAATATCGGTGACGGTGATCATCATTACTATTTACTTCAGTATATTGTTCTATAGTAGATATTGAAATAAAGATTAATGTTAACAGTAATAGTAATTATAGTAATAATAAAAATAATATCGATAATAATGATATTTAAAACATCAGTGATTCCCAAACGCCCAACAGTCACGACTCCTTCAGAAAACCAGCATTTTTTTTTTTTTTTTCTTTTGCTTACTTGGTATTTACTTGGCTTATTTAGCGTTCACTGCATGACTTACCTACTTGTCACTCACTATATCTGTACATTCCAGGTGCTTGCTTACATCGCTTACGTATTGCCTTAATACGCACACTCACCTGGCACTCATACATTACTTACATCTTACTGTGGCATTACTTACCTAGCACTCACTTTGCGCTCACTTGCCTTCCTTTAACTACTTTGGGTCCACTTACTCTATATTTCTGACGTTCATTTACTTATAAGCCTTCACTGCTCTTACTTACCTGGCATTCACATACCTTATTTGATTGGTACCTTACTTGGCACGCTAACGATATACTTACCTGGTACTCTTTTACTTTACTTACCTGGCACTCACGTCCTTTATGGTCCTGGTATTCATTGCCAATACCCTTGTTACTCGCCCGGTGCTTACTTACATTGCAAGATCATTCACCTTACTAAACAGGTATACTCACATTACCTACTTTACTTGCCTGGTGCTCACATGCCTTACTTATCTGGTGTTCACATGCTTTAGTTACTAGGTGTTTATTTGATTACCTGGCACTCCCTTTTTTAAACTTTAGTTCCTTTGCGTATATTCACTTGACTTTCCTGACGCTCACTTCCCACCCGTTTATTACTTGCTGTTCACTTACCTACTTACCTGTCGCTCATTCTAAATCCTGACGCTCGCTTACTTTACCTACCTAGCATTCAAATTCTTTAGTTACCTGACGCTCACATACATTATTTATTTGGTACCTAAACTGATGCACTCATACTCATACTTCACATAACAACACTCCACTTACTTATCTGGTACCCTCGTACACTACTTACCTGGCACCCGCTTACTTTATTTACCTGGCACCCTCGTACTTTACTTACCTGGCACCCTCATACTTTACTTACCTGGCACCATTGTACTTTACTTACCTGGCACCATTGTGCTTTACTTACCTGGCGCTCACTTACCTTATTCCCCTGGCATTCACTGTCGTTGCCTTCCTTACCTACCCGGCATTGACGTTATTAACCTTGCTTACCTAACGCTCACACGTCTTACTCACGTACCTCAGTTACCTGGTTCTTTATTTACTCAGAACTCACTTTAATCAACTTTACTTCCCTGGTGAAACCTTACCTTACTTAAATTTAAATTCCCCTTCAAACATCAGTGGTATAGCTTCAAAACACCATTGGCACCCTCGCATAACCTTCTCATTTAAATGTGTCCGTTCTCTTGCCACAAACCGGATTTGGACCAGCAGGTTGAATGCGGTCGGGTTTACTACCATTCCGGCAGTGCAAATGCGATACTAGAGTCAAGACTTCGGAATAAAATGTTTATAATGTCTATCATAACATTTGCGTTGCGATTAAATCATGCAAAACTATTATTTGTATTGCAATTTTATTCACATTATTTTTTACAACTATGCTAGAGGCAGTCATTAATTGTTGTCTCTAATCAACGTCAATATCTGTGCTCTAGCGTCGCATTCGCATCGTCTGTCATAATCGTGGCACACCACAGCCATGGGGATTTGAATTAAGATTCCGCCCGTCTGATGCTGTATCCAAGAGGTTCCCAACCTTTAAACGTCGGTGCCTCTTTTCGTAAATCTCATACATCCGCGAAGACTCGACACCCGGGCATTATATTTATAACTTTTCAAACTGCATACATTTCGCCTATGATATCAATAAATTGTATTACTTAGAATACAACATTCATCGAAGCCAAGGAACGCTAAGCAAATTGATTTTGAATATTTTTTCCTAAGGCCTACGTGATATACCGACGATCCTAGATGGTTGTGATTCACCGGTTAGAAACAACTGTTTCGTAATACTTTTAGTAAAACGACAACAATAACATCTTAGTAAACGGCAATGTCATTTATGAAATTTAGCATTTATGTAAATAGTAAATATAATCACGAGATAATGATATCATTTGACCGATATACTGAGTAAAACTTCCAAATACGACAGATTGCCATTGCGAACACTAAGAAAAACGAATAAACCCTACACACAAAAACTAAACAAGAAATAGTAATAAGAAAATACATAACCAAAATTACAAATATAGAATAAAAAAAATAAAAAATAAAAATCTCACAATGCCAGTCCTTTACCTCCGAGTGGCTTCATGTAAAACGAACGACGTGCAGTGCTTTGCCTCAACTCCTTGGCCGACACCCGATCCTGCAGCTATTATCCCCTTGACATGGAGATTTGGAGACGTCTTACTGCGTTTAAGAAGGAGTGGGTGAGGATGAAGGACTTTAGAGACGTCCTTGGAGGCTGATGGGGTAGGAATATAATCTAGGGGGATTTTTGTTTTTTCTTACTCAAATCCTTATCTAAATAGGCTTGAATTGTTTAAGTATTATTGAACATTCATGATTTATGTATTTATTTATTCATCTATCGATTCGTTTATTAGATTACTCATATATTATATGTTTTCTTAATAATTTTTTTTCAATTATTTTTTTTATTTATGCAGGGCTACCTAAGATCAAATTCTTATAAAAAATAGTTCTTGTCGAGAGTAAACCATTCGATTTTATGATCTTCGTCAAAAAAAAAATATACACTTTAAACATTGTAAAACATTGATACTTAGCAACATTCTAAATATCATAATACTGACACGTCAATAACCAATTTTTTCAAATAAATTATAGTATTATCCCTTCGACAACCCTTTTTATTTTTCTTCTGAAAATATTTGCTTAATTCACGCATCCTAATTTCTTTGACACAAATCTACCTACATCTTGTATACAGAAAAAAATTAAAGCTTCTTTCGTTTAATTAAGAGAGAGAGGGAGAGGGAGTGAGAGAGAGAGAGAAAACGAAAGATCAACCTTGCCAAATGAAAGTTTATCGAAAAGGTTGAAAATTAACTATATGCACTTCCCTAAGCATTTTGATATGCGTCTAATAATTAGTTCACTATTCTGAATCTAAATCAGAAATCTAATAACAGCCTCAGTAAGCAATCTGCCCCTAAAGCAATAACAGAGACATTAAACAAAACAAAACACGCAAAAATAAAAACAAAAACAACATATGCCTTTTTGTTTCCCACCGGCCAATCCCCCCCCCCCCCCCTTTTTTTTTTTTCCTCCTTGAAGGTCACCTCGGTTGCTGGGTACGCCGTCTGCACACATGGTTGGAAGTGCTGCAATATTTCACCGTAAATTTGCAAACCAATATTATATCTGCGATTTATTGTTTAAGTTCAGGTATTCATTCGAGGGTGTCGTAAGCATTCTAAAACTTTGGAAGCAGTTTTACTTTATCAGAAGTGGTGATATAATTGTTGTCTTACGGATTTTGGACCTTTCCTCTATTTATGTT
>NC_061845.1:3218442-3220942 GCF_019202785.1 Penaeus chinensis
CTTGTTTTTCCTTTTTTTGTAGAAATTACGGAATTAAATGTAAAAACAAAAATTATATCACCAAAGTGAACAGGATCCTTGCGAAAGAAGCTTCGTATGGGTTTCAGGATTCAGACAGACAGAAAAGAGGATTAAAATCAACTCGGAATAAAGCTTCTTGACAAAACAGAAAAGAAGTGTTACATCATTGACAAAAGCCTTTTGGAAATGGGAATAAGAGAAAGTACAGGCTTCTACGCACCTCGAATTCGAAAATATAAAAGAGTGGGGAAACGAGCTAAAGAAAGTGATGATAATGCCAGTATCATTGGTGCTTTGGGATCCGTAACGAAGAGGCAGGAGAAATGGCAGTAGGAAATCGGTTTTGATGCGGGATGGAACCATTAAGGAAATCGTGTCTTTTTGGCTCAGCAAAGTGATTTTGTTTCCAGGGAATGAAGAAATGGAGATAGGAAACGAGGGTAGTTTCTGTTTACCTGTATAGATATCGGTCGTCACGATCATTACCATGAGAACACCAGGCAAAATGAAGGAGATAATATTAGCAGTAAACACAGTGATAAGATAAAAGGTAATGAAGGAAAATAACAATAAAAATGTAAAAAAATATATAAATAAAATAAAACAAAACCACAGATATTACTGATAACAGCAATGATGATGATGATAATGATGATGATAATGATGACGATGACGATGACGATGACGATGACGATAATGATAATGATAATGATAATGATAATGATAATGATAATGATAATGATAATGATGGTGATGATGATGATGATGATGATGATGATGATGATGATAAAAATAATGATGATAATGATAATAATCTTGATGATAACAGTTATGATAGTAATAGTGATGATTAAGTAACAACGGCAATAATAAAAACAATGATAATAATACCAATGGAAAAGTTACCTTTATACAAAACTGCAGTAAGATAATTAGAAGTAATATGTAAAGAGTATACAAAGTAAATAGGGATAAAAAAGTGCATGGAAGAGAAATTCCCATCTTACTTTGCCACGAGAAAATTAACATATCATGCAGGACAATAAGCATAATGGCTCCTGTTGAACAGCTTGAGAAAGGTTCAGTCCACACACACACACACACACACACACACACACACACACACACACACACACACACACACACACACACACACACACACACGCTTTCTATAAGTAAAGAAGCAAGGAAAAATAAAAATAAAACTCATGACGTCTTGAGGCCAAAGAAACACTCCTTGTTTGTACATCCAGAGCTCTTAGTTTGGTACAATCCGGGAAAGCTTAACGGTTAGCATTAAGGAGACACAGGGTTTTTTATTGCTTCATATCTAATGCCCACAAAGCCTCGGGTCCTCGTTCCATAAAATATTATATTCAACGGTATAACGGCCCACTGGCTTTCATTCTTTCGTTTATGAAGTGGCTCTTTGCTTTATAGCTCGGCGCCCGGTGTCACCGCAGAAAGAACATTTCGTTTGTTTGCCTCTGCGTGGAAATGGAAGTTGAGAGTGAATTCCTTATGAATAATGCATGGCGGGAGTTTGAGACAGGTTCTTAATTATAAGCACTCGTGTGTGGCTTACGTTTGCGTTTGACTTCGCACGCGAGAGATATGCCCTTCTTTAATCACGAGGATCGTCAATTTCCGTATTAAACAGTATTGATAGATGAGATAGATTTGTGTGTGTGTGTGTGTGTGTGTGTGTGTGTGTGTGTGTGTGTGTGTGTGCGCGCGCGCGGGGGTGCGTTCATGTACAGTTGCGGAATTATATTTCAGTTCACTTGCTGGATCCCACTTTTGTACATCTGGCATCCACTCCCATGTAAACATAGCATAAAAAGTATTTTTATGAATGTGGCGAAAATCCTAGGTTGTTTGCAACAGTGTGATTGGTAGAATATAAGTAACCAATAAGTGTATTAGTATCTATTTTTTGGAAACTACGTAAGCCATTTGATCTTTAGTTTTCTTCACACGAGTAATAACAAAACATTTATTATTAGTTATCGTTGACCTTGCTGTGGGATATTTTATAAAATACAATTTCCTGGAATTGTTTGTTAATCGAAATGGCAACACCTATAGAGATGAGGCGGCATTTCTCCCTTCTTTCAACACAATTTAAAATTATAGGTGCATCTTTCTTGGAACAAAAACGCTTCATTGTTTCAGCATCTATGTATGACTGCTAAATTAGAATAAAAATCTTTGCAGAACCATTATATATTATCTTGGTATATTTTTCAATTAATAAAATTACTTGTTTTCATTTCGTCAGAACATTGATTCAATAAACCGGAAATATCATTTAAGAAGATCAACTACAGGCAAAACAGTAGCAGTGCTACAGTGAATACATGGATGACTATTATATATGTGCTAATAGGTCATCCCTTTTAGATGACCTATTAGCTATCGGGAGGTTCTTTCATTTGCCGTTTCCCAAACATTGACAATATTCGCCCAAATATTTCTC
>NC_061845.1:3230942-3248442 GCF_019202785.1 Penaeus chinensis
ATTGAGTTTTGACCAAAGTTTGACCTAACTTGCAGAATAATGTCTGGCACACGTCTTCAAAAAACTATCTCGTCAACTGTTTGAAGTGGTCAGCGAACGAATGCAGACAATTTCTGTCATACATTTTAGATTAAGTTAAAGTCGGCGATTCCTGCAGTAAAGGCGAATTTCTTAGCTTTCATATAGGATTGAATATCTTACGGCTTGGAAGTGATTGAGTCAGCATGTTTGGGAAAGAAAAGACACTCACAAACACGTTCTCTTTCTGTATCACACATGCGCACACGCGCACACACACACACACACACACGCACGCGCACGCACACGCACACGCACACGCACACGCACACGCACACGCACACTCACACTCACACTCACACTCACACTCACACTCACTCACACTCACACACACACACACACACATACACACACACACACACACACACACACACACATGGTCTCAAAGAAATTGCTTCAGTATTTTCTCTGTGGCGTAAGATTTATATTCGATACGAGAAGAATATATTTGGATGAAATGCTATGAAGCAGTTTCTTCATCCCCTTATTCATCAATGGCAATCTGAGGATCATTGGTAGTCATGGGTTCAGCTTTTATCAACGCGCTGTAATACTGCTGTTGCATTGTAGTAAAATGATTACGTAAACGGCTTCGTCTGTAAAGGATATAGTTTTCAGGTATGGCATTTACTCAGCATGCTATCTGCCTAATCTCTGTTTTTGAGGGGGAGGGGGGGGGGGGGGCACGAAAATATAAGGATTGTAATAAGTTAAAAAAAAACAAAAGCATGAACGTAAAATAAAATATCATTACTCATTCATCTTTTATTCTTTCACACAAATTATTATTTGGTAACTTCATTTCATCCAACTTTATATATACTTTAGTGGCTAAAAGTATATATAAAGTTGGATGAAATGATAGAAAGGAAAGGAAGAAAGGGAGGAGACTTGATGAAGAGGAGGGAATTAAAGGCTGGAATATGGGGACGTAATGCGAATGATATAATTATCAAGGGAAAGATACCAATATATACTTTTAGCCACTCTTAACCCATTCGCCCCGGATTTATGTTCTGCCCCCTGTAGTTTTTGGTGAATTTTGTGACATACAGATGGCTCCACATGTGCTCAGCTGGCAAGGAGTCTATCAGTAGGCCCTAGTTACCAATCCTGATTTCCCTATGCCTTGAATTGGCGGGAAATTTAATATCATTGCTATCGATACTGTTATTATTGTTATTGAAGTTATGATTATTAATTTGTCATTGATTTTTTTTTTTTTTTTTTTTTTTTTTTACAATGAAATGATACAAAAGACCCTTTAGTAAAGTGAAAGAAAAGGGTAAACAGGTGAGATAGTTTCTAATAACTGGCTATTTGGTGATTAAGACTTGTAGAGCCATCTATGTGTAAATACAATAAATATACGTGCATTACAGTGGGCATGGCATGTATTCTTGCCACATGGGGCGAATGGTTAAGAATTATATGGAGATATAATTTATCATTTTGCAACACGTGAATGGGGAATTAGCATGTGTTGCTGTAATTCGATAACAACTCTAATGACTATAATGAGTATAAACGCAAGGCAACACATACTTGTAGAACGGAGGGTATAATATTCAACGACAACTACATTCATTCTCTTATTCTTCAATCAAAGCTAGTTAGTTACTTTGTCTTTCTTTTATTCCTGACCAATTGTACATTTAATGCCTTTTAAAATATCTTCTGTAATTGACATTACATGGGATAAAATATAGACGTCTGCGCAATAATACACAAACACACACACATACTTATATATCCGTGTGTGTGTGTGTGTGTGTGTGTGTGTGTGTGTGTGTGTGTGTGTGTGTGTGTGTGTGTGCGCACGTTTATTTCCATATAAATATATAAATGTATATATAGATAGATTATATATATATAGATGTGTATATATATGCATATATAAACACAAATATCTCGCGTAGTTATGTTATGCCTGCATGGAACAAGTCATTAAGATGAATATCAAAGGCACATTTTTACACAGGAGAATAAACTAATAATCAAAAGAATGAATAAAATTACTCAGGGTTTTCACATACAGTAGACCATCAAAGCAAAAGACGTATCTCTGCAATGGCTTGTTGCAGATAAGTGGAAGAAGGAAAGGGAGAGAAGGAAGCAAGAGGAAATTACAGATTAGAAAGAGGGGAAACGGATTTAGGAAAGAGGTATGTTGAAGACTGGAAGGAAATTTGCCAAGAGAGAAAGGAGGTGGAGGAAGAAAAATTTAGAAGAAGGATAATGGAGACAGGGAACGGGTTAGCGAAACACACACACACACTCACACACACACACAAAAAAAAAAAAAAAAAAAAAAAAATGAGGAAGTAAAAGAGAAGAGGAGGTTATATCTTAGGGAAGATTAATGAAGAGAGTAATTAATCCGTTGGTCATTATGGTTTTAGACTATATCATTATGTATACCTTTCAATGCGGCATATATCTTTCAGTATTTGACGTGATTTTGTGTAGGTTTCGGAAGACTAATTAGTTTTTCATCATCATATTACATTTACAAGGGAAATATTTTCAAGGTTCAAAGCTCACTTGTCCCTCATGACAAAGTAGCTTTTAAATATTATATATAGGAGGCATTGTTGTGTGAGGAATTTGTTTTCGCCAAACCATTACTTTCAAAATCTTTGATAAAATGTGAGATTATTAATTATAGAAGCCTTAATGAAGTATTTAAGATCAAAGATTAGGCAGGGAATGATTTAGGAGCTTCGGAAATAATATACTTTGGTACATAAAGGTGTAATTAAAGTGGTCGATGTTTCTTATCAAACTTCGGGTGGGGAGCACACGGTGGAAGCATTAATAAATAAATTAACGAATAAAAAGGGTATTTTGAGCTATCAGATTCCACATCATTTTTCTATAATAAATTCCATTCCGATCAGGATGCTCATCTCTTGGGAAAATCAGATTAGCCTTATTAATTCATCTTAAATTTTATTTAAATGATGCATAGGGGCTGTATTCGCCGGTCATTTGTAACGCATATATCATCAGCATAACAACTAAGAGTCAACTTTGCTGAAAACAGTTGCCTGGGACACTTAGATGTGACATACAGTAGTTGCCACGGAGACATATGTAACCCGGAAAGTGTCAGTGTGAGGAACGAACATCAATATTCGTGGGACACTTCGGATAGATCTTCCCTGACGAGCAACTGCGGCTTTAGTGTGTTCACTCTAACAAGCCACTAAGTACGGTGTTCAGCTCCTCGCAACGTGCAACAAGTTCGCCTTTTGCCAGACACGAAGTGCATTACCTCCTTCAGCGGCCATTTCTCGCAGTAGCGTCAGGTTGCAAGTAGGAAGCTCGTAGCCTAATGACTGCAATATATCAGGCGAAGTATATTGGACTTCGGCTTTCAAAGGCAGAATGGAAGGTTGGGAGGCGGGACGGCGCAGGGAGAACTTCAAGGTACACACGTTAAAGTAACGGCCTGCTCTTCGAAATACAGATACCTGACTTAATTACGACACGGCTCTTGTTATTTGTATTCATAAATGCTTGTGTGTACACACACACATATATACATATACATAGACGTGTACACACACACACACACACACACACACACACACACACACACACACACACACACACACACACACCACACACATATATATACATATATATATGTATGTATGTATGTCTGCTTATATATGTGTATATCACACACACACAAATATACATATATATGTATATATATAAACACACACACACACACACACACCTATATATAAACACATGCACACACACACACACACACACACACACACACACACACACACACACACACACACACACACACTCACACATACACACACACACACATGTACATACATACATACATAAAGACACTTAAGCAAAGTCACACACACATATAAGTGTACATACATACATACACACTCGCAAACAGTCACATACATACGCACAAACACAGATGTATGTATGTATATATACACATGTATATATGTATTTATACATATATATGTATATATGCATTCACACACACACACACACACACACACACACAAAAGTAAAAAGTATACAGTATGTATCATATCAATGTTATAATACTTAATTCATTGAAGCCTCACTTTTTATATGTTCGGTGTCATTAATCACAATAATGCATTTATAACTATGATAGTACTTTTGTTTTATTTGATAAAAAAACAAATGTTTTGCAGTTAAAATGGTAATTAAACCATGGCTGGGGATTTCATGGACGAGGGGCCCAAAGGAATTTTAAAACAAAACTAGTACACTGAGGATAGTGAAGCCACTTTCTGTTGATGACATAATTTAGTTCATCTTGCAGTCCTGTCAGGAAATTGATGCTGATAAAGACCTTTGTGCCAGAGTGTTCATGCGTGTCTGCTCTCGATTAGAGGCTTCTATGAATAACTGGGGCAAGTTGTTTGAATATCTGAGAGATTAAGGTTCTGTTTGTTATTGCTTGCATATGCAATACTGATTTGCTTGTACAATAAATGCAATGAGTAGCGTACGTGTTTTTTTTGTTGTTTTTTTTTTCAAACTATATACCTACCTTTGCACCCCCCTTATATAACCAAAGCAAATAATTTTCCTTTAAGAATTAGTAATCTTCAACTGAAAAATAAACACCAATGCAGCTACGAACATCGTTTTTTTTTCCTGACGTTTCGACTTTACGAACTTCATCAGTAAAACAAATAAAAAATAGAACTAGAAACACAAAGGAAAATAGCAAGAAATATAACATACTGTAGAAGTGGTCTCTAATAATGTAGAAGGCCATACAAGCAGTCTAATAGGATATTCGCTTAAAATGAAGAACATTACTGTTAAACAAATGAAACAAGGCGCCAGATAAACAATGTAATCAATACATTATCAAATTCTGCAATAAACATACTAGCAGTTTAGACAAGTTATAAAATAAAACAGAAAACAGAAAGTAAAATTATTATAAAACTACAAAACCATTGTTACAAAATATTACATGTAACATTAGTAGTTACTGTGTATTTAATGGGATAGCAGTTTTATTGTTAAGGTCTGGTTTTATTATTGGTATAAACAGGGATTCTAAAATGAAGAGGTCAAGTTTGTGTGAGGCATAGGTCGGAATGTGAGTCATAATCATCATCATTATCACCAGCATTGTCATTATTAACCTTATCCTTATCAATATGATCATCTTCTTCATCATAATAATAACAATATCTTTACTACTACTACTATTACTTCTACTGTTGATAATAAAATGATAATACAAATAATATCTATAATACCAAGAAGTATTATATTTACTATCGGTATTTTGTCGTTTTCATTATATTTATTACAATTATTATTATTGTTGTTATAGTTGTTATTACTATCTTTATCATTTTTATAATTGTGATTGTTATTTATATTACTTTTATCATCATTATCATTATAAAAATTATCATCATCAATATTAACCTCATACCCATTATTACATTAGTGGACGAATAGCCACTCCTAACCGAAAATAATTCTTTAGATCCGACACTGTATAGCCTCATTTCATCAGGTTTTCGGACGAAATCAAAAGAATAGTTGTCGACTCTTCGATATCAGATTACGCCAATATCTCCTTTCATGGTTGGAAACTTTGGCACAACAAAGGCTGCGGAAAGGAAAGGAATTCTTGCTCTGGCTATTATAACTGATTTCTTTCTTTTTAAGTTTGTTAGTCAAGTTATTGGTATCTTTTTTCAGTGTGTTACGCAGATAAGCTTTTTATTTTGTTCTGATTTTTCGTTCTTTCTATTCCTCACAGAGAGAGAGAGAGAGAGAGAGAGAGAGAGAGAGAGAGAGAGAGAGAGAGAGAGAGAGAGAGAGAGAGAGAGAGAGAGAGAGAGAGAGAAGGGAAGGGAAAAATGATTATCGATTGTTTTGAATATTTATATGTATATATGATACATATAAAAGCTAATTCTTACATCTAAGTCAGGCTGCCCCACAACGCCAGTATTCATGCAAAAAGCACATCACGATCCTTTGAGCCCTTGTAACTTCGATTGACATATTTCAATCAAAGAAAATATAAAATTATACAAATATTTGCATAACAGTATCCCAGTAGAGTAAATAAGCATAATGCAACGAAAGAAAAAAAATATTTCTATGGAGACAAGAAATAACTATAATACTTCCCAAGTATTATTCCCTACTACTATTTCTACCTAATTATGAGAACTTCTTTAAAATGAAGGGAAAAGGGTTAAATAGGTGTTAATGAATTTCTGGTGTTTTAACATAACAGTAACATTAGTTTTGTCATTATTGTTATTAGCAGTAGTCCTAATAAAAACTAGATAGATGTAGCAACTGTCCGGGTACAATTTATATTATATACAATCACACTAATCGGCTACTTCATCCTAAGCCGATTAAATAAAACCACCCAAGCATCATGAAAGGAAAATATTATTATTGCTATTATCATCAATTTACATCAATACACTTCCATTAACATTCACTACATACATACTCGTTTCAATTACACCTCCTCTTTGTCAAGCGAGTGAAACCTTAACAGAGAAACGGGGTATTGCATCACAGCGGAAACTTCAAACATGAAGCCAGTCGACCGCGATGCCGTTAGCCTTTCGGCAAAGGTTACAGGGCGGTCTTCAGGTCTTGGTTCGAGGGAAAGCCTTTGCGGTTGGGTTATCAAACAGCAAAGTGCTTGGTGACGATAAATGCAGATTGTTCTATTCGTCATCATTATTATTACTATTATTGTTAGTAGTAGTAGTAGTAGTAATAGAAGTAGTGGTGGTAGTATTATTAGCTTAATTATTAGTATTATTATTGTTAATTTTGGAAGCATTATCGTCATTAATATTGGTGTTATTATCGTGAGCATTATCAATTTCATTATAAATGTTTTGATTATTATTATTATTATACTGGCATTGTTTTTATTGCAAGTAAAGATTTTGATCCATTTGTAATAATGTTAATTTTAATTCACTATCCTAACAGCTTTCAGTTATTTCTAACTTGTTGCCGATCAGTATTTATTTATTTATTATTCATTTATGACTTAAATCCATGTGTGCAATTAACATGTAAACACTGAGCTCAGCTGAACATACTCATAACTAAGACCTTACATGGACGTTCTGTTCCACCGTGGGAAATGTCGGACCTAAATGTATATTATACGACTGCCCCCAAAAAAGACAGTGCCACCCCCCCCCCCCCCCCTGCTATACTTAAGCATGCTACACTGACGGATCCTTGCAGTCTGGGAGCAAAGCAAGATGCACTTTTGTTGCATATGAAAACAATATTTTGCAGCACCAAGATTGTAGGAGGGTTCTTGACTGGGCTAGCACTACGCAAACTGAGTTGGCAGGAATACTTATGGCCACCGAATTCCTATTGAATCAAGGCTCAAGGGTAATTTTCTGCGATTCACAGAGTGCTCTCCAGGCTCTAAACACTAGGCAAAGGTGTAGGAAATATTGCAAATTATATCAGGATTAACGTACATCGTCCAAAAGAACAAGACCATGATATACGTTTTGTGTAGATTCCATCGTATGTTGGAAATCCTAAGTCAGAATGTGATAAGCAAAGTGTGGATATATATCTTGGGTACCTCTTTCTTGAATTGTATACATCATTAAAGCTTCCTTCAAAGAGGACTTGGCTGAGTTGATTAATTTCAACGCCCTGAAAGCTGTAGCATAAAGCACTATGACTGTGGCGCATATAAAACAAGAACAAGACAGTGTGATATTGTGACCTCAAGAATTAGGCATGGACATAGATTGTATTGGTAGGTCAGTAATGTCGAAGAAACTAAGTGTAAACTGTGTAATGAAGAATATAAGTGAACATTTGTTTCAGACCCCCTAGCATGAGGTACGGAAAACTATGTAATCTTTTCATATCATCTGATGTCTTAGATATACTCATGTTGTATCCTAAATCTGGAATGTAGTATCACATGACCGCATATCAAATGCAGCAATCCCTTTCCACGCCCAAGATGAACGCCGGTGTGGCAGATGAGTAGATAAATGACTGTAATTGTTCCTGTCCTGTAACTTTATATAAAAAAAAAAGGTTATAGCCTAAATATCAAATATAATACCATTATATAAAGTTATGACCATGCATCAGGGTGGCAAGTAAAGGTCTAAACTGGATTATTAGCAGTAGCAGTAATGACAGAACCTGCATCGTTAGCAACAGTAGTGACAGTATTATTTTCATCTGAATTACTAGTATTGTTATTGGCATTATCATTACTATTATTGTATTGCATACACACGCGCAATCGCGCGTACACACACACACACACACACACACACACACACACACAAACACACACGCATACACGCATATACGCGCGCACACACACACACACACACACACACACACACACACACACACACACACACACACACACACACACACACACACACACACACGCATACACACACACACACACACACACACACACACACACATGTATAATAGACACATATGTGTTTATATATATATATATATATATATATATATATATATATATAAACACCACCTCACTTGTGAGCCAAAGCACATGCATACCGTCATCCTTCATAATCAAAAGCCTTTTCTCCAGACACACACCGCCATCACCTTTGCATTTCCAAGAGGAAGCGCGGGTGGCAGCGAGTGGAAGAGGCAAGCGCTTCTCGACAGCTTGTTGAAGCCATTATGAGCGCGCTTCCTCATGGCTCTCCCTCATGGCGTGAGGTTAGGCGTTGCCTTTATGTTGCGGTGGATGTGGGAGAGGTTGTCTAGAAAAAGCGTGGAGTTACTTTATTATCTGTGAGAGTAATGCTATTTGTTTGTTCGTCTGCGCAAACAATGAGGGAAAGGAGCATCGTATTTATAAAAATGAGGGTAGAGAATGCTCAAAAGTGAAAAAAAGTTGTATCAGAGGTGATTTTTTTGTGTGTGAGAAATTAAGATTTGTCTTCTTTTGAGAAGTCTTGGCATTGTAATTTATTTGCATATGCATAAACATGAGGGTGAATGTTGTCTAAGTAAGAGAAAGCGTGAGGTTGAAAGCTGACTTCACTCACGTAAGCGAAAGAGTAAGATCTCCTTCCTTTAAGATTTAGTGGCTTACATAAATGGATGCATGCATGTACGTATTCAAATAAACTTATATATGTATATATGTGCCTGACCATGACTCGAACATAGGCCACCCCAGATATGACCCAGAGGGCCAGTAAAGTACAGCACAGTACCAACTATACCACACGGCTCTACTTAAAGGAATGGGCAACTAGGATCTCATTAGCCCCATAGACATTACCTATCTACTCATACTAGGGTACTGATACACACACACACACACACACACACACACACGCGCGCGCGCGCGCACTCTCTTTCTTTCTCTCTCACACACACACACACTCTCTCTCTCTCTCTCTCTCTCTCTCTCTCTCTCTCTCTCTCTCTCTCTCTCTCTCTCTCACACACACACACACACACACACACACACACACATACACACACACACACACACACACACATGTTTACAATGTATATGTATGAAAGTGTATACACACACACACACACACACACACACACACACACACATATATATATATATATATATATATATATATATATATATATATATATGTAGGTATACATATATATATGTTTGTGTGTGTATGTGTCCCCCTCCCCCCCACACACACACATACACATACACACACACATACATTCAGGAGGAGGGCGAGGGAGATATACAGGGAAAGAGACGGGAGGGAGGAAGACAAGAGTTGGGCAATCCTTTTATTCATAATCAATTTATTGCATTTCTCCTCTCTCCCTCTCACTCATTTATTTATTTCCAAGAATACAAGCCTCGGTAACCGTCACCGTTTTGCATCCTAAAGAAAGAGAGAGAAATAATGAATAATAAGTTAAAATGTAAGAAAAGCACAATAAAGTAAAAGAGCTTAAAAAAGTTTCCAAGTGCAGTCCTGTACTACCCTCCTCTGCCTCCCCCCTCCCTCCTTCGCCTCTTCCTCCACCTCCTCTTCTGCTTTTCTTCATCTTCCTCTTCCTACATATCCATCCTCCTTCCCCCTCCTTTTCCATCTCCTCCCTCATCTCTTTTTTTTTTTACCTTCTTCGTTTCCTCTTCCTCCTCCACCTCCTCCTCCTCCTTCTCCTCCCTCCCCCCACATCTCTTCTTCTATTTTATCTTATTTTCCTCCTCCTCCTCCCCATCTCTTCTTTATTTTTTATCTGCTTTTCCTCCTCGTCCTCCTCCTCTTCTCACGACTGTCACATTTCCAAAGAAACGACTCTCTAACCTTCAGCTTCCAAGAGGATCGAGATGAACGACTTCCCCATTAAAGCCGCCGACATTTTCTTCAGGGACTTTAAGTTGCAGTTCGAAGCCGCTCTAAGTTCAGCCTGGCTATCGTGTGGAGGAGCTTGGCGAAACTTTCTCTCGTAATCTGGCAACAGAGAAGCTGCAGTTATTATACGGTCTTTCGGCTGAACCCATTTCTAGCTTCGAGCCTGGTCTAGGAGTTTTAATATATATATATATATATATATATATATATATATATATATATATATATATATTCATATATATACATATATGTATATATATATATGTATATTTTTTTATCCTGTTTTTCAACCTTTTTCTTTTATCGCCCATTTTCCTCACTTTTTTTTTTTTCTAAATTCATCTGCATTCTAGTTTGGATTCTTTTAGGTCGAGATTTTTGGATTTTTTTTTTCTTACTTTCATGGACGACTGCTGTAATGCTTGCACACCTGTATGAACAAATGCCACTTCTTTACCTCATGTAGTAATAAATGTCGGGCGCTGAGCTGTAATAACAGAGGCTTTTGTAATGTATTGGTAGGGCGAGGGGAAACAGAAATGGAAAACAAAAAGAAAAAATATATATGTGCATTTCCATTTCCTCTCTTTATTTCATGTTTTCCAACAGCTGTTTTGGTAAAATCTTGAAGAAAACGACCATAAAATGCAGCTAAGATGTACTTGAGGAGCCTAACACGCAAGGAGGATACACTTCAGAAATATATTTTACGTATTTACAATCCCTTCGCTTTACAGTCGAGATATAACATGGAATCATATTTAATTTGCATTCCAAACTTCGCGACAGGAAAGCGATATGACATTGGAGCGAATACTGTAAATGGCTTTTTAAATAATTGTATAGATACATATCTCGGATTGAAGACACGCTCTCAAGAAGTGGAGATCCGGTCTGTATTTCTAGAAATATTTCACAAAGTCTCAACATGCAGTCTGATTAGCATGATTTTGCTGAGAATTGACATTGAGTGACGTCAAAGAAAAGTAGCAGATACCTAGAAAACCTTCCATTCGGAGCAATAAAAGGCACACTGAAGTCTTTACAAAGCGTTGAATTTTCATCTAATAAGGGACTTTAAGCCCTCAGTGCACCGGTTTGTTATGCTCGATATCTCCATGGCAATACCTAGTTATTGTCAGTATCCTAGATCCCTCGAACGCGTTTGTGATTATGTGCGGTGTATATCGATATTCAGTTAACCATTATATACATTATACACATTATACACATTATACACATTATACACATCTGAATTCGGTGTGATTTTACTACATGTGAACTAAGTTCCATATGTATATGTGTGTGTATGTATATATATATATATATATATATATATATATATATATATATATATATACGCAAACATATATACATATGTACTTACATACATACGTACGTACTTACATACATACATACATACATACATACATACATACATACATACATACATACATACATACATACATACATACATACATACATACACACATACATACGTACATACATACATACATACATACATAAATACATACATACATACATAAATACAGTTCGTTGTCGCTTTGGAACTCGTTCTGGCAACTCCTGCGACGCCGCTGGTGCCAAACCCTAAGCTGTTCCTTTGGATCTATAAGCTGCATGGAGAGAGGGAGCCTGCTGCATGGGCAACAGTTTGCTCCTCAAATTTTTTTTCATATATAGATAGACATAAACATACCTTCCTACGATAACACAGATATATAACTATCGGTGAACAGATGAGCAAAATCCTCGCCTCATCGCACCTAACCCCGGCATCAGTAAACACACACATCACCTCTTCCCCTTACCTCACCACACCTTTCCACTTCAACCCAAGAGCGCATATTCCCCGTCCTACCACCATCCACCATCGTCAACCACCATCTACCATTGCCCACCATCACCTACCATCCACCATTAGCCACCATTATCCACCATTTCCTACCACCGTCCACCACCGCCTACCACCGTTCACCATTACCCACCATCATCCATCACAATCCACAATTGCCCACCACCATCCACTACCGCCCATCATCATCCACCATTTCCCATGACTATCCACCACCGCCCACCACCATCCACCATTTCCCACCATCCACCACAATCCACTTCGTCTCTCTATTACTCGCAACACGTATTATTTACCACACTCACTACCTCTCTACTTTCCCGACTTCCCCGTGACCGACAGAGCTAAGGGAATTTCGCATCTCCCTCCTCGTCTCTGATTTACCATGGCGACCCTTGAGATGACTCCTCTCTCTGGATCTGACAGGAGAGTTATTGCCTTGGCTGCCAGGTGGCTCCTTTCTCATGGTTCGCATAGACTTATACTTCTCATGAGACATGAGATAAAGGGCGAAGGAATATAGTGCGTGGTGTTGCTTTCGGCGGTGGGTCTGCGTGTTGGGTTGCTGTGTTATGTTGATTATCGGTGGATAATAGGCGTATGTGGTCATAATTGGATAATTATTGGTCTTGTATTCATGCGTGTGTGTTTGTTTGTTTGGGTGTTTGTATGTTTGTGTGTGTGTTTGTTTATGTCCGTGAGAAACTCGTGAGAGTGTTTGGCCTTGTGTTTCTTTACTGAAACAAAATTTCTATTTGTATAGAAGGTGAAATGTTATTCATAAGCTTTTTGGTGTGAGAAGTCATTTTAAATGATGATAAGCATTAAAATTTAACAGCAACATCTCTTGTTGTCTGTACGTCTAACCCCCTTTCATTCTGTCTTTATATACATATACATACTTTGTATCTATCGATCTGTTTTGTACCAGCTACACTTACCTATTATATCGACCCTCCAACCTAACGAATACCTTTTAAAAATATAGAATCTTTACATTGCATAGATATCATCTACAAACTTGCGAATTTCACTGAACTCATGTTGTGGTGTATCACGGTATTCATATAAAACAGTGAGGGCACGTTTGGGCTTAATGCAAACCATATATAAGACACATTTTCGCTATCCTTGCACGGCAGTAAAACTAGCCTTGTTTAAAGTAAATAATCGAGTTGTTTTATAAATATATCAACCAATATAGATACAGTAAACGTTATATAAAGAATTATACGTAGATAAAGCCTGAAAGTTGATGTTTTAGAACAAAGCATCTATAACTATTTTTTTTTTCAAACGCAAGTCCTTGTTACCAGTATTGTTGCATTTTTGTTGATTCTTTGTTCAAAATACTGGAAGAGGCTGAATTGCATGCAAGAACAGTCGGACCAAAAACAAAGCAATGTTGTTATTAACAAAACACGAGGTAAACAAAACAGTGATTGACATTTGCTCTTTTGTTGTTCTCAATTATTGTTTATTCTTATTATCTTGCGTGTCTGTTCATTTGATTGTCTAGTAGTTATAGCCTTACCTTCCAGTAGTTGTAAGTAGTTTTTTCGTGTCCAACCGTAACCTTTTTTTTTTTTTTTTTTTTTTTTTTTTTTATCTAATTCTGATTCAGCAATTAGAAAAATGTTCGATATTAGGCTTTTCCTGTAGCTCACACAACCTTTACTTTCTTTCTTTCTTTTTGTTAATATATATCGCTTTATCTCCTGTAACTTCCTACTACTAAACCTACCTACCTAATCAACTATTACATTAATCAGCCATTGAACTACTACAACAAACTGTTTATCTATTGTACCTATCTACCTAGTTATCTACCCCATTATACCTTCTTACTTACCGTTATATCTACATACCACCCAAGTATTCCTGTCTACCCTTATGTAGACGTTCAAATAATTCATTGTCATTATACATATGGAATTCAACAAAACCTCTATAATCTAACTCTAACTATTCGTATTTGTAAAAAAATTGAAATCACAACACAGGGCCGCATAATGAAAGGAAACGGAAGGATAGATAAATAGATAGTTGGTATATACCGCAATTAGGGCAACCGCGCTATGATGAATAATACTCAATGATCCTTTAGTTGAGAATTATTTATTATATACTTCTTTTTCTTTTTCTTCTTCTATTATATTTAACAAAATAACTTTCATGAAATATCATTTAGCGAGCTTAAGTATATCTATAAATAATAATAAAAAAAAAAAAAAAAAAAAAAAAAAAAAAAATATATATATATATATATATATATATATATATATATATATATATATATATATATATTAGGTAGAGAGAGAGAAAAAAAAGAGAAAAAGAAAAGAAAAAAATAATTCAATCAGAAAACAGGTAAATTCAACACCACAATTCCGTAACCATGTTGCAACTGGAAACCCGAGCAATTTTGTCTTGCAATATTTCAGGAATCACGGATATACATTCAAGATACTCCCTCTTGAGGTTTCACGCTTGGCTGACATACAGATACAAATGCATCCTCGTTCCATTGCATACGGCATTACAGTTTCCATGCAATCGTGCAATCATTAGGGGGCAGGGAGAAGGACCCTGTGGGGGGGGGGGGGGGGGTTAGGGGCGAGTCTGGATTTCGTTTTACTCCAATTCAGTAGTATTTTCTTTTTTTGTTGGTTTTATTATATAATATTTATTTTTCTATTTTAATCTGTGTATCATATATACTCAGTTTCCACTGATTTATTGTCATTATTTCTTCTTCTACTTCTTCCTATCGTAGTTTTTTACTATTATTATATTTGTTATTATCATTATCTTTATTACTATTATTATTATTATCATTATAATTATCATTATCATTATTATCATTATCAATATCATTATTATCATTAGTATAGCTATCATTATTATCATTATTATTATTGTAATTACTATCTGTATTGCGATTATCAGCATTATTATTAATATCATTATTATTATCTTAACTAATATCATCTTGATGATTATTATTATTATCATCATCATCACACACGCACGTACTCTCATTCACTCACCCCCCCCCCCCCCCACATATCTGTAAATACTTCATTCTAACTTTTGTGGAGGTGTTATAATGAAAATTCCATCATCATCATCATCACCACCATCATCACCACCATAATCATCACCACCACCACCACTACACACCCCACCACCATCACTATCTTCACCATCACCACCACCACTACCTTCACCATCACCATCATCACCATCACCACCACCTTCACCATCAACATCACCATCATTATCATCAACACCATAATCACCACCACCTACACCATCACCATCATCATCGTCATCATCATCACCATCATCACCACCACTACACGCACCACCACCACCATCGTCATCATCATCATCACCACCGCCATCACCACTACTTTCACCACCACCATCACCATCATCCTCACCATCACCATCATCACCACCACCCCCATCATCATCATCACCATAATCCTCCTCCTCCTCAAGTCTTTTGAGGATAACCCCGAGATCCCACAAGAGAAAAATATGAAAGTACCTGACACGGACCTGGATGAGTGTAATGATAAAGTCTTTTGGAAGAGCCTCTAATAGCGAGAGAAGGTACCTATTAGGGAAGTAACGCACTTTTCCGCTTCTTCCTTCTCCTTCTACTTTCTCTTCCTTTCTTCTTTTCATTTTCATGTTCATTTTTTTTTCTTTCTTTTTTTCCTCTCTTTTTTTCTTTTTCATCTTTATATTTCTTTCTTTCTTTCTTTTTCATTTTTTTCTTTTATTTTCTTTTTCCTTAGTTTTTTGTCTTTTTTATTTTCTTCTTCTTGTTCTTCTTCCATTTCTTCTGTATCTTAAATCTCTTACTCTTTCTCGTCCTTCTGCATCTCTTCTTCCTTGTTTTTACTCTCTGTTTTCTATTCCCCCTCCTCCTTCATATTATAATTTTACCTTTTTTCTTTTTCTCTTTTATCTCCTCTTTTTTTCTTTTTTTTTCTTCATTTCCCTACTATATTTTTTTCCTATATCGTCTGTTTTTCTTCCTCCTCCTTCTGTTCTAGTTCTCTTTTTTTTCCATTTCCCCCTCCTTCTTTTTCTTCTTCTTCCTTCCTTCCTCCTACCTCTGTTACCTCTGTTATTTACTTCTTTCTCCTTTTCTTCCTATTCTCCTTTTTCGTCTGCTTCCGAAACCTCCACTTCCTTTTCCTATATTTTCCTCTTCTTCTCCTCCTCGTTCTTCCGCTTCCTTTTCCCCCTCCTTCTTTACCTCTCCTTCCCTTCCTCTATCGTTTATCTTAATTTCTCCTTCTTCCTGTATCCTCATCATTTCTACTTCCTTCTGTCCCTTTCCTCTACAGATGGTAAGAAGAGGCACCTAAATATCTAGTAAACATGATTGAGAGTATGAGTGTACAATTAGCATTTCCTCCGACTCTAATGATATCTTACTGCTCATGGAACGTTCAAAAGTGATTCTCTGAGGGTTTGAAAGGAAAAGATGAGTTCAAGATATCCAGTTATTGGAAAACTAGGGAGTGGGTACGGTTCGAGTTGGTTTAAGGCTTCGCTGTGTCTGTGTCTGTGCGTAAGTTTTAATCCAGTGGATCTGAAAATATGTGAGGAAGACGCAAAAGATGGTTTACTTTTATGGTAGTCTAATTATTTGCTCCACGTGCGAGATTTGGAATGTTATAAGATATAATTGGAGAGTATATATATTATTTACTAAGACTAAGTTCTTCCGTAGGTATTTGCATATATCCACTGTATTTATCAATTTAGTTTTTATTTTCATTCAACTTTTTTTTTTTTTTTTATCAGATCTATACGGATCTTTATAAGGTAGATAAAGCAATTTTTTCATAATGTAGTTGAGCATGACCCGCCTTCAGTGTGTTCATTTACCTTGTTAAGTATCATAACAGGTTTACAGTCACCTGCACAGTCTGATCCCCTGTAGCCAGTTAAGACCAATCTCGTAGTCCTGCTTGAGTTCATGGCCCGCCAGGGGAAGTAGGAAATATGAGCGAGAAAGCATAATAACGTAGCATTAGGCGGCAGACCTTACTCTGGGGAATTAAATAAAAGCAAGGGTTCACGAGAGAAGGCA
>NC_061845.1:3250942-3253442 GCF_019202785.1 Penaeus chinensis
ATACCTAATATTATTAGAAATAACAATAATAATAACAATACTAATAAAGATAATACAAAAGGACCGAATTATATAATGGATACACACATAATGCAGAACCTTAGTGTGTGTGTGTATACATACACACAAACACACACACACACAACCACACACACCAAACCGTATCGGTCTATGCCGTTCCTTTGGATCCATCAGCTGCATGGAGAGAGAGAGCCTGCTGCATGGGCAACAGCTTGCTCCTCAATCCTCACATTGACTCTACTTATAAGGGAGTGGGTATATAAATATATATACACACACAAACACACATCTCTCTCTCTCTCTCTCTCTCTCTCTCTCTCTCTCTCTCTCTCTCTCTCTCTCTCTCTCTTTATATCTGTCTCTCTCTCTCTCTCTCTTTCTTTGTGTGTACACACACACACACACACACACACACACACACACACACACACACACACACATATATATATATATATATATATATATATATATATATATATATATATATATGTGTGTGTATGTATATATATATATATATATATATATATATTACATACATATAAGTATAATATGTATGTACATTATATATATATATATATATATATATATATATATATATGTAATTATATATATATATACATAATCATATATATATATTATATACCTAAATATTATATATACATTATATATATATAATTATTTATATAAATATTATATATACATTTTATATATATACATATACATAATTATATACATATAAAGATATAGATATAGATATATGCATACACAAACATATATGTATGTATATTTCAAATTATCCGTTCCACAGACTTAATAATGTCCTATCTCCTCTTAGGGAAAATTCCATAATTATCGACCTTAAACTATCCAGTGAAATTATTTTCCTTTTACTCACTTAAAGATATCTACACGGTCCCTTACCACAGACCCCATCATCGGTGACATACCGGTAATATTCACTATAAACAAAAATTCTTTCTAAAGAATAATTCCGCCCTAACGTTACAGTACTCATTAGCCGTGAATTAACAACGAAATTTAACCAATTGTGTCTTAAGCTATAGATTTTAATAAAAATATATCGTTATCGGAATTTCTATCGACATTTCTTTTCTTTTTGTTTTTGTTATAATGACAATTATCATTATCATCATTATTGTTATTTTTGTATTATTATTACCATCACTGTTACTATTATTATCATTATTATTATCGTTATCATTATCATTGTAACTATAAATATTGCTATTACTATTAAATTCAATCTTTTATTATTATTTTTTTTTTTTTTTAAAGGAATAATCTTTAATGAAAGTATTGCACCAACATCTCATAATTAACACAGTCTTTTGGGTTACATAACTTTTCTTCGCGTAATTGCACTATAATCAACGAACAAAAATATATTATAAAAACACCAGTATAGAAGTCTTGGCAAAAAGACCCTTTTCACCTGAGAGACCAGTGGCGATCATAGTTTAACCAAGTTTAAAAGAGAATCGAGGAGTGTCTGACAGTGACAAGCACAAGTCTTGGAAATACGAATGCACTAGAAACCAATAAAGCACTGAAAGTTTGCGACGTCTGAGGTTGATAAAACTTGTCCTATTGTCCCTCTGGAGTGAGGAAGAACTTAACCCGCTTCAGGGAAAAAGGAAAATCAGAAAAATTAATTGCTTGTTACCTGAACGTAAATACCGAAGTTACAGATATAGGCCTTTTGAGAAAAAGGAAAGTTTTCTGGAAACATGATGTTGAATAACACGGAGAGAAATGCCAATAAAGATTGACTGAAGAAGAATAGAAATAAATAAAAAAGAGGGAGCAAAGGAGAAATACAAAGTTGATCAGAAGAAACAGGGAGGAAAGAAAGGTAAGAAGACAGAGGAAGAGAAAATGAGATAGAAGTAATTACAGAGAACAGGTTGATGAATCAGTCCATTCCCCTATGGATAAGAAAGCATATTATTTGAGCAACTGCTCGTTAACATACATAAAAATAAACAGATAAAGAAAAAGATTTATGAATATATTTTCTTTTCAAGGAAACTAATATTATGAGTAAGAGAACTCCAGCGAAGTTAAAAGTTTCAGTGTATAGCCTCCTCAGTTCTGCTGAAAGACTTTCGACAATAATTTGAACTTAAACAATAATTTTTTTTTCATTCTATTGCACTTTTATTTAACTTTGGATAACATATCAAGAAAAGCATCTTAGTTTCGTATTTGTCTTGGTTATTTACCTTGCTCATTGATATGTTAGTACTGAAGAAGTAATGGTAGTTGTAGCACATAGTCGTTGTAAATTTGAACGTATTTGGAATAATAACAAAAACAAACACTTCTCGCCATTTTTCTTCTTTCTTACGTAAGCTACCTGCCCCCCCCCCCCCCACCTCCCCCACCTCAAAGACATCTAAGGGGTCTTCAGGAGTTAAAACCTCACCTGATCTTCTCGACGGAGACAATAGCGTGATAA
>NC_061845.1:3278442-3285942 GCF_019202785.1 Penaeus chinensis
TGGGAGAGTATGTAAACGTTCCTTCATGAATAAATACAGGGATATTTAAAGATAAAATGTGCATCTCTTCCAGGACTGTCAACTGGGTAGATGTCCCGAAAAATCCTACAAGGGGCTCTGGGTTGCCCCCATGGTTGATCTGAATGACAACGTGGGAGAAGCTTGTGCCATGTTGGACACGTGCAGGAGGTAAGTTAACTACAAGATCATCATTTCACATATTGTGTCTTTGTTGCGAATGTCAGGTAACTTATGAAAGTTGTGAGAAATTGGAGAGTATACTGATCGGAAAGTGTGCATATTTTCTGATGTTTATATATTTTTTGTTCGTTGATTTATTTATTGATTGGCTGACTGACTGATTGATTATTCATTTATTTATTTACTTATTTATTCCATTTTAGTATTGACGACGAATTAATGAACAGCGCCGATGCAGTCGAGTATTTCCTAAAGCGCAACTTCGACCTCAACTACAAGAACAATCGAGCACCGTTCGGCCTCTACGCTCACCACGCCTGGTTCTACGAGAACGAGATTAACGATTCCACTGCCCGCAGGGATGGGTACTTAAGGTGAGTCCGTGTGTTTTCCCGAATGCATGCGTATACGTGTGTGTGTGTGTGTGGGGGGGGGGGGGGTACGCGTGCGTGTGTCTATGTATATGACTTTTAATTTCCCCTGCAACAGATCATGGCATACTTATCACATACGCCTCCCAACAGATTCCTGCAGTACCTGGCAACCAAGCCCGACGTTTATGTTGTGTCCTTGAACCGCGTGTTGGAATGGATGAAGAACCCCGTCCCCGCCAGCCAACTGAATTCCTACGAACCCTTCAGTTGCCCCACCTTCGACCCAGAAACCAACTGCCCTGATATTAGCAACTATCAGTTTGATGAGTCGAACAATCTTCCCGACCAAATTAGCAGCATGTCTATGGCCTCCTGCACGAAGCCCAAGCCCAAGTATTACCCTTGGCTCCATAACCCTTACGGCAACGAGACGATTGCTTAAAGGATTAGGGTGAATGAAGTGAAATCGTCCACACATGAAAAGTGGTAGTACTACTATGTGAAAAGAGTAAAAGGGGAGAACATATTATAGTCTTTAGTTTTATTGTTTGATGTCATATTTCACCGCACTGGGGAATCTAGAAAACAAGTGACAAACACACAAATTTATGATCTGTAAGGAGGTCATTAGTCCTTGCACGAGAAGCATTTTGTGATCAAGAAGGATTTCTTTTTTAAGCGAGAATGAAATACAGATTTAAAAAAAAGAAAAAAAAAAAGAACCAAAATTTTAGAAATAAAGGCATTGAATATATTACTGTCTATACTACTTTTACCTTTCAAAATATGAATCTGGTATGGTCATGATTTATAAGGATGTAAACAATTCTTGAATGAGATGCCTTGTGGGATCACAAATATCAAAGAATGTCTAGAGCTAACTTGCTATTTAAGAATGCTTTAAAGTAATAGTGATACACAAAATAAGTCAAAGGTTAATTTACAGTTTAAGAATGATTAAAAATAATAATGATAAAAGTGAAAAGATGGAATACATTATTCCCTTTGTTTCTAGACTAATATGTTTATCCGACAATGAATAACTATATTTCAATAGGGATAGTTAATATAATACACATGATATAAATGAAAAGACTAACTTCAATATGTCGAAGAAAAAAGCCAGTCCACGTTTATTATTGGTAAGATACATATATGAAAATTGATTTGTCGCAAAAAATAAGGGAAATATAAATGTACCAAGTCAATATTTTTTTTTTTTTTTTTTTTTTTTTTTTTTTGGGGGGGGGGTGATAGATATTCGTAGAAATAACAATCTCTGTCAAAGAGTCTTAAAGATTTCGTTTCGGCTTTCAGATTTTTTACATGCTTTAATATATGTAAAAGAGAAGCAGGTAGAAAAGTTTAAACATGTATAACAGTATTCTAAATAACAAAAATATATGAGATACAACTAAGTATATATTTAGTACTAATAAAGGAAACATCTAATCATACTGAAACGAAAATGATTATGATAGTAATAATGATAATGTTCATAATAATAATACAGATGATAATGACAATGATAAAGGCAATTATAACGATAATGATGAAAATGGTAATAATATTAATGATAATATAATCGTGATAATGATAATGAAAATGATGACGACAATGATTATGATAACAACAACGACAACAACACAACAACAACAATAATAATAATAGGAATAATAATAATGATAATAATAATAATAATGATAATAATAATAATAATAATAATGATAATAGTAGTAATAGTAGAAATAAGACTAATAATAATAATAACAATAATAATAATATCATGTTAATAATAATAATCATGCTAATAAAAATAATAACAATAATAGTAACAGTAATAAAAAAAAATATAATAACAACAACAACAACGAAATAACAACTACAATAATAATAATAATAATAATAATAATAATAATAATAATAATAATAATAATAATAACAACAACAAGAACAATAATGACAACAATAATAATAATGATAATAATACTAATAGTAATAACAATAACAAATAATCAAAACTTTTAGAAGGGCATAAGAAAGAAAGTTAAAAAAAACGGTAGATTTACTGACAACGAGACATGGAAGACACAAAAGATTATGTATAGAAGACAAACGGAAAGATAGCACGAAATATATGTTCAAAAGAGTAAAACAAATATCCAAGGAAACTGAACAAAGCAACGTTCGTAGAGATAAAAACAAGAGGAAATACGGAAATAAAATAAACGTGATATCAAAGCAAATGTAGTTTCTATATCAGATATATTTACTGAGGAAATCAGTGTCTCATCGTTATGGTTGATATATTTATGTATCATTATGATCAGTATCCTTTTCTTTTTCTTCTTCTTTTGTGTATATTTTTGTTTTCGTTATTATTGTTAGGATTATTATTATTTATAATAATAATAATGATAATGATAATAATAATAATAATGATAATAATAGTAATAATAAAAATAATTATAATAATAATATTTTTTATTGTTATTATTATTACTAATAACATTAATAATATTATTATTATTATTATTATTATTACTATTATTATTGTTATTGTTATTGTTATTATTATTATTATAGTAATTATCATTATTATTCGTATTATCATTATTATCATTTTCATCATTCTCATCATCATCATCATCATCATTATCATTACTACTACTGCTGGTACTACAGCAAAAACAGCAACTACTAATGCTTATACTTTACTGTTGCTGTTGTTGCTACAACAATTAAACAACAATAGGTGCTATTACTACAAATGCTACTACGGATATTACTAACTAATGTTATTACTTACTACTACTACTTCCATAGTTGCTACTACGTCAACTACTTCTAATACTTTCTACTACTACTGCTAATAATAATAATAATAATACCAACTACTACTACTTCTATTAATATTATTATTATCAGTAAGATTATAATTTTCATTATTATTCTCATTTTCATTCATATCAATATCATTACTAATATTTTCATTATTACACATTCTCCTATTTCCGTTATATTTGCCATTATTACTACAGTTGCTATTTTCATCATTAATCATTATCATCATCATCATTATTACACTCAACATTTTCATTATTATTATTTCGTCACTACAATAACAAACACTACAATATTCACCATCGCTATTATTCTAATCCTCATTATCAGACTGTATGTGCTATCCCCATTTATAAATGTTATTCGTATTTGTTTTACTTTGTCCATAACTCGAGGCAGGAATACCATCACGCCATAAGCTCATTTGTATACGAGTTATCAGCTTGCACGCGACCAGTAATCACTGTGATAGAAGTTTGTTCAAACATACTAATGCCGTTTTACTATAATCTCCCTTTTCACTTGATCTTCTTTGTAAGGTTTCCTTTTTTCATTGTTATGTTTTGTATATTTACAATGATAATGATGATGAAGGTGCTATTGATTTTATAACTGAAATTGTTAATATTATTATTTTTTTCATTATTGTTATTGTTTTTTGTTACTGTTAATAATATTCTTCTTATTATTATTATCATTATTATTGTCATTATTGTTATTATTATTATTATTATTATTATTATTGTTGTTATTGTTATTATTGTTATTATTATTATTATTATTATTATTATTATTATTAAAATAATTCTTATCATTATCACTTTTATTATCATCATCAACATTATTATTATTATCATTATCATTATCAATAGCATTATCATTACCATTATCATCATCATTATTGTTATCATATATTATGATAACAATCATTCATTATATATACATTATTATTATTAACTTCAACTTACTGTAATCATAATAGTAATAAAAAATAATAATTTTTATTGTCATTATTATCATTATTATGATTATCATTATTATTGTCACAATTCTCATTCTCATTACTATTTAAAGTATTAATAACATTATTATTATCATTATTATCATCATTATCATTACTGCTATTGTTGTTGTTATTATTATAGTTATTATCATTCCTATTATATTTAATAATACTTTATAATTACATTCATCACAGTTATTACTACTAGTATCATTATTTTTATCATTATTGTCAGCATTATTATTATTGTTTCTGTCATTATGATTGATATTGATATTATTTTTATTATTATTACTGTTGTTGTGGTATTTATCATTATTATTATTATTATTATTATTATTATTATTATCATTATTATTATTATTATTATTATTATCATTATTATTATTATTATTACTGCTGTTGTGGTATTTATTGTTGTTGTTGTTGTTGATGTTGTTGTTGCTGTTGTTTTTATGATTATTGTTATAATGATTACAAAAATGAGGATAAATAAACAGACACATGGACCAACGAGTAGCCAGAGGTTAGTAAGGGTTCATTAATAAAGAGAAAAGTACACATATATGTAAATTAATCAACAGATCAATAGTCCCCACACCAGGTGCTGCAAGATGAAACTGTGGGAAAAAATCAATGGAGGCAAATCGCTGGCATCAAATTAAGGTTAGGGGCAGAGCAGGATGCCCTTTTGCTGTGTATAAAACCAATATTTTGCAGCACTAGTGTTGTAGGAGGGTTCATGACAGGGCTAGCACTACGTAAACTTAGTTAGCAGGAATACTCATGACCACCGAATTTCTATTGAATCAAGATTCAAAGTTACTTTTTTGCGAATCACAGAGTGCTCTCCAGGTTCTAAACACTTTAGATAAAGATGCAGGAAATATGCAGATGGCATCAGGATAAACGTGTATCGTGCAAAAGTACGAAGCCATGATATACATTTTGTGTGGATTCCATCGCATGTTGGAATCCCTAGGCATGATCATGCTGATCGCCTTGCAAGGTCAGTGTGTCACAAGCAAAGTTTTGATATATATCTTGGGATACTTCTTTCTAGGATTTTATATATCATTAAAGCTTCCTTCAAAGAGGACTTGAATGAGTTTATTAATTCTCAACGCCCTGAAAGCTTTAGTATACAGCACCATGGACGGTTTACGGAAGATTCATTCATGTATGGTTTATATAAAACGAGAACAAGACAGTGTAATATGTGACCGCAAGAATTACAGATTAGTACGCAAGAAACTAAGTGCAAACTGTGTAATGAAGAATATAAGCGAATACTTGTACATTATATCTCAGAGTGTCATGTGTCATATCATCTGATGTCTTAGAAGATATACCTATGTTGTATCCTAAATTTGGAATGTAGTATCACATGACCACATATCAAATGTAGCAATGCCTTTCCACGCCCAAGCTGTACGACGGCATGGTAGATGAGTAGATAAAAAAAAATGTAATTTTTCCTTTCCTTTAACTGATATAGTACTTATCATAATAATATTATAGCCTAAAATTCAAATGCAATACCATTATATATTATGAACATGCATCAAGTACCACAGCTAGCCCACACATGTGCAGTTAGCCAAGGTGGTAAATGCATGACTAAACTAAATTAAAGGTTAAGTTTCATTCCAAGACAAAGTTACCTTTAACTAGTGAAGTCAAAAATATCTAGCTTATTTCACGTGCAGCTTGTAACGACAGTAATTTCCGAAACAAAACTGTGTTTGCTTGATTTTTAATGCTTGAGATATCATCATATATCCTCTTTGGCTTGAGATTGAAGTTACTTTTCTCTGTTAACATTCCTCTGATTATTTTTGTTTGTATTTGGTCATGGAATGTTTTATTTATTTACTCACTACTATTGTTTATACATATCATTATTAGTTTTATGCTCTGCTAGGTGGATATACTCACGTCGAGTAAGTTTTGCATGTCCAGCAAGTATTGCAATACACAGAAGACAAAGTAAATATATACAAATAATACAAATATATTAACAAATGCTAACAGATATGGGTAGCTCATGTGCATTACTTAACGAATAATAACCTGGATGTTTATTCACATACTGACTGTTTTACGAAGCACTAAATCACACGTCGCTCACACATAAAGCGAATCAACAAGTGTTTTATCATGCATGCCTAGGAAACGTGTGCAAGAATGTGCTTCGCGTGTTAATAAAGACAGTTAGCATGTTGGTAGCATGTGGCACACTCACATATAAAAAAAAAAAAATGTAGCCACTATATATATATATATATATATATATATATATATATATATATATATATATATATCATATATATACACATTATATACGTATATATATATATATATATATATATATATATATATATATATATTATATATATACACATTGTATATATACATATATATATATATATATATATATTTATACATTATATATATATATATATATATATATATATATACATCATATATATATATATATATATATATATATATATATATGTATATATATATATTTATATATATAATTATATATATGTATATATATACATTTTATATATAGATATATATATTATATTATAATTACTATTACTATCATTGTTATTATTATCATTACTGTTATTATTATTTTGATTATTATTATTGTATTTTTTATCATTATTATAATTATTATTGTTTTTATTATTATTATTATTATTATTATTATTATTATTATTATTATTACTATTATCATTATCACTATTATCATTATAATTATTATCATTATTATTTGTATTACTTTATCCTTAACTTTATCAGTTATTATTATTATCATTACTAGTAGTAGTAGGCAGTAGTTTCATTATCATCTTCATCCTTATTAGCGGTTGTGGAAGACTTAACGTGCCCTTCAGAAAGTCGTGTAAATAAATAAAAAAATAAATAAACATATAAATAAATTAATACATGATAAAGATATATGCTTAAACTGACTTTGTAACTACTTCAATCCGGTATTCTAACCTCGAAAAAAAAGAAGTATAATGATAATAAAAACACAATAACGATGAAATTAACAAT
>NC_061845.1:3308442-3313442 GCF_019202785.1 Penaeus chinensis
TATGAACAGTTTCCTTAAGACACTACTAACGTCTTCCAAACATCTAGTTAAAAGGTTTTAAAAAAGGTTTTAAAAAACGTCTCTAGTCCCTTTATGAGTACGACCCGAAATTAAGAATATGTTCAAGTCAAGGTAATTTATTCCGAAAATTTTAAATTCTACTATTTTTTTTGTCTTTTAAGAACATAACAGTGGGTAAGTGCATTTAGTGATCGTGTAAGAAATAGTAAGGAGAAAGTACTTTTTACTCTTGTGGGGAAAGAGGTTATTAGTATCAGGCAGAGAGAAAAATAAAATAAAATAAGGAGCGCAGTGCAACAATATTGTCATAAAACCTTTATTCCTAAAAGTCACCTTAGAAGTAGTTGAACACAGACACAGACACTCACATAAACACACACACACACACATATATGTGTGTGTGCGTGTGTGTGTGTGTGTGTGTGTGTGTGTGTGTGTGTGTGTGTGTGTGTGTGTGTGTGTGTGTGTGTGTGCGGATATATATATATATGTTTATATTTATGTGGATATATATATATATATGTTTATATATATGGGGACATATATACATACAGCTGTATCTCTCTATCTTTTAATCTATCTATCTTTCTATCTCTATATATATATGCGTGTGTGTACTTTTTTTAACAGCCATTTAGTCCACTCACTGCAAGACATAGGCAGTTCCACCCTTGTCTGATTGGATGCCCACTAACACCTATGTCACGGCGGTCTTCTCTTGGTGATATGTCTTCTTCTCGGTGTGAGATCAGGCTCGATCCAGCGGGCAGAGCGCATGCATTTTTACGACTGCCGCAATTTATGTAGCAGTGAAGCATTAAGTTCCCAAAAGACTGTGAGCATGACCTTGCTTGATGAAGGAGTGATACATGCTCTTTTGGGGGGTGGTGAGTGAACGCGCTTTCATTGTTTTGACTGGGCCTTAGTTTCTTGATCATAGTTTCATCCTGCGTAATAAGTTTTTCAAAAAGTGCCTCTGGTTTACTTGGTACATGCTAAAAGAGTCTTGGAACAATGGACTTGCTCATGAAAGTTACTTTCACCTATGCAGATGGTCATGAATGAACTGGTCCACAGACCCAACACTAATTTTGATATCATGGGCTAGCTGATGAACGGTAATACTGCCATCTTCCAAAATGGCACACTCCACTTGATGAATCGTATCCTTATCAATGACACACTGTGGTCGCTCTGGGATAGGAACCGTTTCCACTGGCGATGCCAATGTTTAACAATGTCATATGATGGGGCATCTTCCCCATAAGTTCATCAAAGGTCGCTTTTGGTGTGCGGCCATTCAAGTATAAAACTTGACCACTGTTCCATACTCTACTGGTTCCATTTTCACACCTTACTGTAAAATATGCTATGAGCTAAGGACCGGATATCATGGCTTAAAGAGACGTGGGTCGTTATGCATATGAATTTCAGCCTTCAAGGATCATCGGATGGAGTCAGGGAAAATCTTTAATGAGCATATATATATATATATATATATATATATATACATTATACATTATACATGTGGAAGTGCTCGAAGCCAGCCTGCTAAACGCCATTAATGAAGCAGCCTCACTGACCATACCCAAAACTCGGCCTGGGTCTAGAAGTCACAAAGATGCCTGGTACTTCAATAACGAGATCAAGGGAGGTCAACCACAGGGTGAACATGTGCCGAAAACTATTCCGAAGGCAAAGAACCCCTGACAACTTATCCCTCCTAAGGGAGGCTGTCACGGATGCCAAGGAAACTGCCAACAGGGTCAGGCAAGAAAAGTCGTTGGAATCGTGTGAGTCCTTCGACCACCAAACCACCCTCTCAGAGCTGTGGCAACGGGTCAGGCGAGCTACCAGCCGCTTAGTCCCGAGGTGCATGCATCACGACCCCCAAACAGAGGCAAACAGACTGGCACACGAGTTCTCTGCGAGAACGAGCAGCAACAGCCTGCCAGCCGAGCTGAGGGCAAGACAAGAGCGTCTACAGCCAGACAGATACACTCAGATCTGAGAAAGGGCAGACGAACCCGATAACTCAGACCTTATCTTTTCACTGAGGGAACTAAGGAAATCCTATAAATCCAGTTTAAACACAGCCCCGGGCTCTGATGGGATCTCATACCCCATTATCTCCCACCTAGGACTAAGAGGTGAGTGTGCACTCTTGCAACTCATCAACAAGTCCTGGGAAACTTCCATTCTACCCCAGAGTTGGAAGAGGGCTACCATAGTTCCCGTCCCAAAACCAAAGGAGCCGGGGAAGTACCGCCCCATCTCTCTGCTCAGCTGGCTGGCCAAGACGGCCGAGAGGATGGTAGTAAACCGGCTCCAACGGAAACTGGGTCCCCCGCACGAACACCTCCACGGGTTCACAAGGGGCATGGGCACAGCACACAGCATAGCCACGCTCTTAAGCACAATCAGCAAGGGCCCAGCTGTGGTAGTATTCCTTGACCTGGAGAAGGCTTTAGAACTGGCAAGTCCTCTTGCCATTCAGGAAAGCCTGATCCAGAAGGGAATCAGAGAAAAGCTCTTGGCTTGGATAGGTGACTACTTCAGGAACAGGACTGCCAGTGTCAAATTCCAGGGGTACCTATCGCAGGACATGCCACTCGAAAATGGAATGCCACAGGGTGGGGTTCTCAGTCCAGCCCTATTTAACACTTTAATGTCCTGCATCCTCAACATAAACCTCCCAGTGGGGTGCAAAATCATCTCGTATGCAGACGATCTCGCTATCACCTCCACTGGACCACTCAGCCAGAATAAAGCCCAGCGTTGTCCGGACCTCGTGTTCGAGGAGTGTTGTAGGACAGGACTAAAGATCTCTGCAGCCAAATCCAAAGCCATGGCTCTGAGACAGAGTTTGGGGCACAAGACTGAACATCGAGAGAGTGGAATTGGAATGGCTCCAGGACTTCCTATACCTTGGGGTAAGGATAGACCAGACCCTCTCTTTCCAGGAGGTCCATTACCTGGTTGACCGAACCAAAGCAAGACTGTCATGAGAGCAATGACTGGGAGACGCATAGGAGCCAGACACAAAGTACTAAGATCATTCTATGTACATGCTGTCCGACCAGTTGTGGACTATGCCTCAGTCGCTCTAATTGCCGCCAAGAAAAAGTATACAGACAAATTAGAGACAGTCCAAAATGAAGCCGCCAGGATCATTCTGGGTGCCCCGAGGTGGACGAAGGTCCTTAACCTCCTGATGGAGGCAAATATTCTCCCCCTGGACTCACGAATCGATCTAATGGCAACACAATTCCTGTCAAAGGTCATCTAGGCTCCCAGGAACACAATCCTAAGACAAAAATTAGTCAGACACCTCGAACAAGACAACGAGCTCTTTGCAAACAACTTCTGGCTGTCTCACATAGCCAGGGTGTTGATACGCCGGCAGCTCAAAGAACAGCTTCTTCCTCAGGGCATGGACTCCCCCCACCCCGACTTTGCCGAAGACCCGCCGTGGGCACAGAGCTTGATAAAGTTCAACATAATGAGCCTGTCAATGAAAAAGAGCCTATACCCCACGCCTAGCCTAAAGGCAGAAGCCCAGAGGGTCATTGCAGCCATCACTCCTCCGGGTAGTAGAACATACTACACGGATGGATCGGTCGATCTCTTGAGCCACACTGCAGGCGCCGGCTTTGCAGCAAAGAACGCCATGCAATCCATGAGGGTAACAGACAACGCCTCCTCGCTACAGGCAGAGGCAGTTGCAATCATGGGAGCCCTAGCCACGCGTTCCTAAGGGAAGGACACATGATCATACACACAGACTCCAGGGCAACCATTGACTGTCTTCAGCACATCTCACCCACAGACAACATTTACCTACTGACCACGATTCTCACAATGACACAGAGAATTCTTGCTCAGGGTAGAAGAATTATCATCAACTGGGTCCCAAGCCACATCGGTATCAGAGGGAACGAGCTAGCTGACAGACTAGCCGTCGCTGGCAGGGGTATGCCCCCAAATCCCACGACGATAAAACCAAGCCGAAAATTACTTTAGGAGAAGAGTGCCTTGGTCGGTCGTACCTTCCCACGACAGCTTCACAGAGTGGAAACGAGAACCACTGGCACTATGAACCACTGGCACTCAGACAGACAGACAGAGAGTATAGTTTGGTAACACTCTTAGATAGATAAATAGATACATGCATACGTACACACACACACACACACACATACACACACACACATATGTGTGTGTGTGTGTGTGTGTTCGTGGTGTGTGTGTGTGTGTACGTATGCATGTATCTATTTATCTATCTAAGATTGTATGTATATGTATACATACGTATGTGTGTGTATATATATATATATATATATATATATATATATATATATATATATATATATATATGTATAAGGAGAGAGAGAGATACAGCCAGACAGACAGACAGAAAGACAGAAAGACAGACAGACAGACAGACAGACAGAGAGTATAGTTTGGTAAGTACAGTATTTCTTTTACACTGGTTGTTAAATAGCACGCGACATACACTTTCTTGGCATCACCCTTTGTACTGGAGCCTCACATAGTGTTTCACTTGAACAACACCCAGTATTCCCTGATAAACTGCGCTTCCCACCTTCGCCACGTGCAGCGTTTGTTAGTGTCATCTGATGTAAAGTGAACATACGGGGACACTTATTCATGAAGAGCTCAACCTTCCCACCAGAACAGCGCGACAGGTAAGCGGCTCAGGTCGTGAATAACATCCATTAAGATGATGCAAATCGAATAAATATTTTCTAATTTCTGAGAGTCAGAGATTTTTGTCGACTTCTGGGCACACCAGGAAATCTGACGATTGCATATAACAGCCAAACGCATTCTAGTTGGAGGTACACGTCTTGCCAACAAATACGTAAAGTAGAGGCAGAATTACAAACCTGACATTTTACTTCGCAATAAGTGGGTGGTTTTACTTGCTTGCAGTCTTGGAAATGTGCGTTTCTCGT
>NC_061845.1:3325942-3328442 GCF_019202785.1 Penaeus chinensis
CTCGGATTTATTCAAGCACATTTTTCTTAGTCTTCTTCATATGCAAAAGAAAAGCACAAGGTTTTGCATCTTATCGTATCTACCGTGAGAGAGTTACGTGTCCGAGTCAGACACTGAATAATGCCAATAATCACGGGATTAACTTACCTTTTTTACTGAATTATATCAACAAATGAATATACACAGCCTTTTCTTTAATATTTTGAGGATGCGAGGTTATATCATATACGGAGAGAATGATTTTGAAAACATTCATTATAACGAAGTTAGTAGATCATAAGGCGAGCGTCATGATTGACTTCAAATTTAACCCTTATGGAATGTACATGTATTTGACGTATGCTAAAAAGGCACAGAATGCACCTTTACAATAAATGTTTTTAATCAAGAAACTTACGATGCGATTCGCAATTAATGAAAATATAAATCCCTATCTGAGCCTACGTGAAATATATCTGAAAAATGTCGCGCACCGATTGACATTGACTGTATCGCAGTGTATCAAGGTTGAGGCATACAAATTTATTCAAACCGAAAAGAAATTTTCAGGTTCCAACAATGTGGGAAAACATGTCTCAAAGTGTTAAGAGTTTCGGAAATGCTACAGAAAAATGCCTTGCGTCGGAACATGTTGTTGAAGTAATAAAATATTTAAAAAAAAGAACGACAGGACGACTCGTGAAAGAAATCAATAGCTATAAATCCTCCGACAGAGTTTCTAATCATCGGCCATCAAATAAAACAGGTATGTCTGTAATAAAGACACCTTTCTATCACTTCGTAAAAAAAAGGAAAGAGAGAGAGAGAGAGAGAGAGAGATAGATAGATAGATAGATAGATAGATAGATAGATAGATAGATAGATAGATAGAGAGAGAGAGAGAGAGAGAGAGAGAGAGAGAGAGAGAGAAAGAGAGAAAGAGAGAAAGAGAGAAATAGGAGGGGAGAAAAGAGAATAATAGGCATTAAGAAAAGAAAGAGAGAAAGAGCATACATGTTTCTTCCAGTCTCAACATTCACAAGAAAGATTTGAATATCCTTCAGAATTTCCAGTTACGGGAATGGCAAAGAGTGAGAGAGAAAAAGAGAAGTAGAGGAAGAACAAGAAGAAATAGAGAGAAAGAGAGAGAGAGAGAGAGAGAGAGAGAGAGAGAGAGAGAGAGAGAGAGAGAGAGAGAGAGAGAGAGAGAGAGAGGGAGAGGAAGAGAGAGAGAGAGAGAGAGAGAGAGAGAGAGAGAGAGAGAGAGAGAGAGAGAGAGAGAGAGAGAGAGAGAGAGAGAGACAGACACAGACACAGGCACAGACACAGACAGACACACAAGCACAGACACAGACGCACAGACAGAGACAAATACAGAGACGGAGAAAGAGATATACGAAGCGAGACAGAATAAAAAAAAAAAAAAAAAAAAATTGAGAGATAAAATAAAAATAGTCACAAAAGACCCCTTTCTCCCTTTCATATCACAACGCAACGTTCACGCTAGCTTTGGGAGATCTATGGAAGGCCCTTCGGAATTCAATTGCTTTGGCCTTTTGTTCGCGTCATCTACTGTCGAAGGCCGGCTCTCTGCTGGGCTCTCACGCCTCCTAAAGTTTCCTTAAACGAATTCCCAGCGTTCCAACCCGCGTCTGAGTTCTTCGATTACTTGGAATATATCCTCCCCATACCGGAGTTCTCACTTCACTAGCACTCGTGGTGTCTTCTACTATCACTGTTTTTTGTTCCTTTTTAAGTATAGTGTGATTTGCTTTGGGTTGAATGTTGTATATCGATCGAGAGTTGTTATTACTGTTTATTGGTATCACTGTTGTTATTATTACTTTTTATGATGATTATTAGTATTGTTATTATCATTATTATTATGACTACAATTACTATTATCATTATGATAAGTATTATTATTATTATTAATGAGTATAATTATTATCATTATCACGAATTATTGTCATCATACTCTGGAGGTGGAGAATTGTCACCCATTTGGATTACTCAATGACCTGTAATCTAATTCATTTTTAGTTTATTTATTAATTTATTTTCATTTTTATTTTATCTATGTCTTCCTGTCTGAAGAATTAGGAAGATGACAACAGTGCTTACTCCCATGATCTCTTCACCCTTTTTGATAATTTTAACCAATTATCCAACCTAATTATTTATAAAGCTCTCAGATGATCGTTTTCCTTTGTCCTGCACTCTATTATGTACATTAGCAAACATTAACAATGATAAACGGTTTACTTGCTTCAAATGTCAATGTATAATCGATCTCGACCATGTTGCTGTTTGTATTAGTATACTTGTAGTACTACTATTAGTAATATTATCAATATCATTATCATTATCATCATCATTATCATTATCGTTGTCATTATCGCTATCGTTGCCATGATGATTATGATCATGATTATCATTATTGTTATTTTTGTCATTATAATTTTCATTTTTAGTAGTAGTAGTAGTAGTAGTAGTATCGTTATTGGTATTATTATTATCA
>NC_061845.1:3358442-3363442 GCF_019202785.1 Penaeus chinensis
CACCACATCCAGAGGGGCCTCTGCTGCTAGGCAGAATCCCCTGAAGTAAAGGCTCAGGTACGCCCTTTGAATGGAATTGTCAGGGAATTCATGCAAAATGGGAAGACCTGCAACATCTGATAGCTTCATGTAATCCAGTTTGGGTATGCCTACAAGAGATTATGACCAGGGAAAATCATCCAATTTCCCTGAGAGGATTCCAAGTTCAAGCCCATTATGGAACCTTTGATAATGAACCTCATGGAGGAGTAGTAATGATGGTACGTCAAGATATTCCCTTCCAGGCCATCCACCTGCAGACGACACTGCAGTTGAAGGCTGTGAGAATAGGCTTGACACGACCTTACACTGTTGCATCCATCTACCTCCCTCCACATAATCTCAACATAGATGATTTGGAAGATTTACTTGGCCAGTTGCCTCATCCATTTCTACTCTTAGGAGACTTCAATGGTCGGCATCACCTCTGGGGAGACACTTTGTGCAACCCTCGAGTTAGGGCCTTTGAGTCCTTGTTCTCGAGAGTAGATGCAGTTTTACTGAACAGTGACACACCTACACATTTCCAAATTCAATCTGGGACATTCTCCAATATTGACTTGTCAATTGGTTCACCTAATTCACAGTTGAATTTCACTTGGCAGGTCATGGAAAACTTACATGGAAGTGACCACTATCCAATGCTTTTGGAGGTGAATGGCATTCCAGCCAATGGAGTGCAGAGATGGCGACTTGAGCATGCAGACTGGAATCTTTTTAGATCAACTGTAGTATTGCAAGGATCTCTGAATGATTTCCAATGTGTTCAAAATGCTGTTAATCACTTCACATCAAGAATTCACCGTGCAGCAGAAGCATCTATTCCCAGAAGTAGCAGGCAGTACCATTAACCTCCGGTACCATGGTGGTCTGATGAATGCCAACAAGCTGTCAGAGCAAGAAAAGCTGCATTAAGGCAGTTGAAACGATGCCCAAGCAATGTAACTTTGATCCAGTACAAATAGACCCTAGCCAAGGCCAGGCGAGTGCTACAGGAGGCTAGACGGACATTGTGGAGGCAGTATGTCTCCTTAATTAACTCTGGGACCCCCTTAGCATGGATATGGGACAAGGTGCGAAAGATTGGTGGAAAGAGCACATCCATATCACCACCTGCTCTGAAAATAGATGGTATAATCCTGACAGACAAAACAGACATTGCAAATGAGCTGGCAAAATCCATGGCAGAGATCTCCTCTGGAGCATCTTACACTGCCCGATTCTCCACTCTTCGGGATGAACACGAACGACACCCAGTGTCGTTCTTCAGTAGCACTGCAGCAGAACTTCCATACAACCTGCCATTTGTGCGCAAGGAGATAGACTCTGCTTTGTAGCTCTGCCGTAAGACTGCCCCAGGAAGTGATGATATTCCATACCAAATGATATCTCACTTACCAGAGAGTTCCCAAACGTTCCTGTTAGATCTTTTCAATAGGATCTATAGGGAGGTAACGGTACCATCCACATGGAAAGAAGCTATATTCATTCCTGTTCCTAAACCTGGCAAGGATGCTTCTATACCAGGGAATTATAGGCATTTGTAAGGATGGAAACTGCATTACATAATTCCTTCACACAGCGACGTTAATATGTAAGCAGTCTTCTTTGACCTTGAAAAGGCTTATGATACTACTTGGAAGCATGGCATACTCATGAAGCTGTATGACATTGGTTTAAGAGGAGCATTGCCTACCTTCATACAAAACTTCCTTGCTAACAGAAAGTTTAGAATGAAGGTGGGAAACAGTTTCTCTAACCTGGAAGATCAGCTGGAAGGGGTCCCACAAGGGATTGTCTTAAGTGTGACCCTGTTTGCCATTGCTATAAATGACATCGTAAAGATCGTTCCAAGTGCTGTCTCATGTAGTCTGTATGTGGATGACTTTACACTGTACTGCCCAGGAGGAAGCATACAGGATGTGCAAGGACACATGCAGACTGCAATAAATCAAGTTGTGCAATGGGCAACATACCATGGGTTCAAACTTTCTCCTAGCAAGACCATAGCTATGCATTTCCACAAACGAGGAAAGTTCCATCCTTCCCTCTATTTAGGAGGAAACCCATTGCATTTTGTCTAAGAGATAAAGTATTTGGGTCTAATTTTTGACTCAAGGCTTTCATGGGTGCCTCACATTAAACAATTAAAGGTGAAAGCTACAAAAGCGCTCAGTATTTTACGGGTTCTTTCACACCTATCTTGGGGTTCAGATCGCACAACGCTTCTGCGGCTTTACCGAGCACTTATTCGTAGTAAACTTGACTATGGATGTGAAGCTTATCCATCTGCAACTCCCACTGTTCTCCGGATTGGACTCGGTTCATAATGAAGCTCTGAGAATCTTTCAGGTCTTAACCTGTGGAGTCCCTGTATGCTGAGAGTGGAGAACCACCTCTTTCATTACACCGGGACTACATGAATCTGATTTACTACACGAGACTACAAAGAATTCCGGGATCTCCTGTGGAATCCTGTGGAAGATCTTAATTTAAATCTCACAAAGGTTCTGTCTGTCTGAACTTCCCAAGTCCCCCCCCCCCCCCCTTGACTAATCAAGTTGAGCTGGATTTGGTCGGAATCGGGAAAGGGAAGAGATCCGAAGAAGTCAGGGAGGTTGTTCTTCAACACACTTCTAGGTACCAAGGATCATATGCAATATATACAGATGGTTCGAAATCTGAAAATGGTGTGGGCTTTGCAGCAATGAGCAAAAGGAAGACTGCATCTGGCAGTCTTTCTCGATTAGCCTCGATTTTCACTGCAGAGTTACATTCTTTCCTTGCAGCATTCAAGATGACTAGAAATCTTACAAACCATTCTGTTGTAATATATTGTGACTCTCGTAGTGCCCTGCAAGCAATCAAGAGCTTAAAATCATCACATCCAGTGGTGAGGGAGATTCAAGATGTCAGCACGTAAAAAGATAACTCATGTGTTGTGTTTTCAATAAAATTTAATTATGCATAATGTTTCTGCAATATTTTTTAGACATTAAGAGCATAATATTTATGCTTCGATTTTTTATATGATATTTATTTTTATTTATAGCATTTATTGATCGATTTTTTTACGTTTTAAATATTCTAATGTTTCAGTCTAACAAGGTGTTCGCCACTAATGACCCTAGCTGTTGACGCGGCATATGATTTCAAATAATCAATCAATCTACTCAGCTATCTTCTTTCCTTTTCTTCATCCATTTTTTGGGTCCCAAAGATGTTATTTTCTTTCATTCTTGTGCACAGCACCAGGAACGAATAAATCCAATCTTCAGCAAAACCAAAAAAAAAAAAAAAAAAAAAAAAAAAAAAGGTTTCTAAGAACTGAATTTCTCGGTTTATAGAATGCCAGTCTGAACAGATTTGAAAACATCTGTAAAACAATGTTCTGACTGCATTAACTTTAAACAGCAGTTGTAAGAAGGATAAATAATTTAAACCAAGACCAGTGAAAGTAGGTTTTCTGTACACAGAGTTTTTAAAGGTATGATGATCATGATCAAGCCTAATATCCAGAAAAGGTAGGGAGTTGTTGTCATATTTAGAGTTAACATAGTCTAAGAACATGTTTACACGTGAGACATCATTGAACAATAGGAATATGTCATCAACATATCTTTTGTACAATAGTGTTTTTTACGTGTGAGACATCATTGAACAATAGGAATATGTCATCAACATATCTTGTACAATAGTGTTTTTAACATGTGAGACATCATTGAACAATAGGAATATGTCATCAGCATATCTTTTGTACAATAGTGGTTTAAAATGAGATGGGCAGTCTGCTATCCATTTACTCTCGTGATAACATAAAAAAAAAAAAGCATTTGCGGGCTTCCCATTGCTACGCCATCGGTTTGAGAGTATAATTGGTTGTTAAACATAAAAACAGAATCTTCCACTGATAATTTTAACAGTTTCATAAATTGCTCTTTTGTGAAGTTATGCACATTGTCAGTATTCTCAAATATTCTATTTATACAAATATCTATTGTTTCTTTCAAGGGAATGTTTGTAAATAATGACTGTACATCAAAACTGGCCATAATAACAGGATTTTCAAAGCTAATTGTAGACATATGTTTAACAAAATCAAGAGTTTTGGACAGTGTATTCATTGGCAGTAATAGGTTTGAGGATTGGCACTAAAAATTTGGCTAGATTACAGTCAAATGTTTTTATAGCTGACAAAATAGGTCTAACCGGTACATCGGGTTTATGAACTTTTGGTAATCCATATAATATTCCAGGTAAAGAGCCAGATGTTCTTAGTTATATGTTTCCAAGGGAATGGAGTCATTATCTTTCAAATGTTTTAACATTCTATTTAATTTATCCTCTAATTGAATGATCTTCGCAAATGGTTCAGTATCTAACTTGCTATATTTGGTATGGTCTGACAGTAGTACGTTTACTTTATTGACAATCATTTTTATCTAAAATCACAACGCCTTTTCCCTTGTCATGTTTAGTTATAATGATGTTAGGGTCATTCTTTAAAGATTTCAAAGCGTTGTGTTTGGCTTTGCTAAAGTATGGTAACCAATGTGTATGTCTTTTGAAGTCGAAAACAATTTAATTAGCTAAACTAGCAATTTTCTCAACAACTCTGTTTGTTAGATTCAGAGTTGTCACAAATTTGGCAGTTATTGATGGTATGCCAAAAGCTAAAAAAAAATGCTTAGCAAATGTAAGAGATTTGCAAGGTAAAGCAAAATCAAGACCTAAATTTAGTAATTTGTTAAATATTACCTTGCTGCTTTCGACTTCATATTGTGCAGTCTTAAAAGTCTAGTCTTAATCTTAACAAGATCTTTATCGTTGTTCCTCGTTAATAAACATCAATGAATGAAGTGAAATTTCTCAATTCTTTAAGTAACTTGCTTACAACTTTCTTTTTGTAAGCAAGTTGTTTAGTCTTTTCTCTAGTTTCATAGTTGAGGAGTTTGAAGAGC
>NC_061845.1:3370942-3375942 GCF_019202785.1 Penaeus chinensis
ACAGTACCGTGCCACTTTGAACGAGTTCTATCATATGATGTTGGAAAAGGGTAACACAGGAATAAATAAATAAATAAATAAATAAATAGAAATATGTATATAAATAAATAAATATATAAGTAAATAAATAAATAAACAAACAAACAAACAAACAAGAACAAAAAAATAAATTAGTTAAGTGATTTATTAATACATAAATAAATAATTAAAATAAAAAACATAGTACTCCGTGTTTGGTGTTCTTTTGTAGTCTTTCGTACCATTTCCATTTAAGCAAATCGAAATCATGCTGTTGCAAAGTTCAACAGGACAATCCCAGGCGAATGCAAATCGTATAATACATAAGATTATATACCAGGCGTGACGATATTAACGTTTTCATGAAAGAACGGTTTGTTTTCTCTCTCTTTTTTCATTATTCATTATCATCTTTTTTGTTTCTTTTTATTCCTCTTCTTCTTCCTTTGCGTTGTCTTTCTTTTCTTCTTCTTTCTTTTCCTCCTCCTCCTATTCTTTTTCTTCTTCTTCTTCTCCGGTTATTAAATATTCCAAAAAAAACGTCGTTCAGACACTTGGCTTCAAATCGCAACTGAAGCTAAAGTGTATAATTATCGCCTTTCCGGAGAGAAAAAGAAGAAAAAGACGGAGATAAAGATGATGATGATGATGTGATGATGATGATGATGTGAAGATGATGATGATGATGATGGTGATGGTGATGATGATGATGATGATGATGATGATGGTGATGGTGATGATGATGATTATGATGTGAAGATGTGATGATGGTGATGATTATATAGTGATGATGATGATTGTAATGATTATGATGATGAAGAAGAAATTCAGTACAAGTACGTACTTAACAATTGTGATTCCAGCATACTCCTGACCGAAAGCAGAGAACAGCGAACCATTTATTCAAGCATGTAAACGGCCTCACCACCATCCTTTCAGAGCTTTCGTCCACCAAAACTGCTGTAATGCACTTTTACCAGGGGAATAGAGCGCACCTGATCTCGGTCTATTTTTAAGTGGTTGCAACAGAAGCACCTCAAACTTCCCCCTCCCAAGGTTGATTGTGGATGCAGGGATTGTTTTTTTTTTCCATTTTTTTTCTTTACTGTGATTAATTCCTCTCTGCGTTATGGTGCACCACACAGGAATTCAGGCTGCGAATACTATGCTTTGATTCTAGCACTGACCCTGTGTGGTATGCAGAATCTTCACATTTTAACATTCACTTATTTTGAATTTTGGGGGATGATAGTTTTCTGTTATGTTTTAATGAAGTAGAATGGTTGTTTGGTTCTCTGGTATGCTAAATAAAGTGACGATATTAAGCCTGGAATAGAAGTAAGGAATTCTGAATTATCACATCAAACTTTCACTGTAACCCAGTATAGTGTATTGCAAGTACACACACACATATATGTGTCTGTATGTATTTGCAATACACTGTACTACACTACGCACGTCTCTCTTCTCTCTCTCTCTCTCTCTCTCTCTCTCTGTCTCTCTCTCTCTCTCTCCCTCTCTCTCTCTCTCTCTCTCTCTCTCCATATATATATATATATATATATATATATATATATATATATATATATATTTATATATATGTGGGTGTGTGTGTGTGTGTACACATATGCGCGCGCACACACACACTCACACACATACACACGCACACACACACACACACACACACACACACACACACACACACATATACACACACATATGTGTATATATATATATATATATATATATATCCCGTCTTTCTTTTTTGTCACAGTGGAAGTGCAAGCAGGTCCCTACATAACATACAATAAGATTACTATTATTCCGAAAACATTTCACTCAAGATCATAAAACGAACCATCCTTTATTACTAATTTGGCGATTAGTTTGACGCTCACATACCAATCACCATTTGCACTGCAAGAACATATATCTATTGCAAAGCGGAATGCCATATCGAAATTTGGGTTAGTCGTTCTCATCTTTGGATTAGCAACGGAGAGCCAATTACAATCGAGGTATTGGTGACGTCGTGATCATCGCTTTGACCATTAATGGTGTGCTGACTTTAACAAAACACGTGTCATTGACGACAGTTGGGTAAAGAGTCCTCGTTTCTGGGAGAAAATTTGTTCAATAGCTGTTTATATGTTTGTGTCTAGAACGGTATGATGTGTTCTTATTTTTAGCAATGTCTATATTTTGCCGGTTTATCTGTTTCAGTACGAGTGCGCGCACGAACACACACACACACACACACACACACACACACACACACACACACACACACACACACACACACACACACACACATACACACACACACACTACAATCCAATGAATAATAAATATTATTCACTGGTTGCATTCCTTTCATGCATTGTCCCGCTCGTTCATCACTGTCTTCTTTGTCAGGTCACTCCAGCAGCTAATATAATTACTTTTGTCTGTAACAGTGCCTCAACTTCTCAAAGTTTATCCTTGTTATCTGCATGCGGGTCTTGTGTTAGTGAATGAATTTATGTGCGTATGCCAGTATGTGTGTGAATTTAGGGAAAAGGAGACTATTTCTTATTTTGATAAGTCAACCTAAGTTTTTCTTCCATCCTTTTGTTGTCTCGGAATCTAACTAGCGAAGAGGTGGCATTGTGTGTTCTGAACTGTCTTAAGTGTTTAAGGTTTGTTTTGTCGGCCAGCTCCTTCGATTTGATATTTACACACACACACACACACACACACACACACACACACACACACACACACACACACACACACATATGTATGTATATATATGTATATATATATATATATATCATATTTTACACACACATATGTATGTATATATATTATATTTTACACACACACATATGTATATATATATATCATATTATACACACACATATGTATGTATATATATATATTATATTATACACACACACGCGGGCGCGCGCGCACGCACGCACACACACACACACACACACACACACACACACACACACACACACACACACACACACACACACACGCGCGCGCGCGCACAAATAGACTTAATTGTAGATGTAGATGTATATATATGCATATATGTGCATATATATGTGTGTGTGTGTGTGATTGTGAATATGCGCGTACACGTGTGTTATTCATATCGAACAATATGCAAGTAGAACAACGAAGGGACGTATTAATGCATTTCCCGATCTCAGCTATTACAAAGGCCAGCAGTTAATTAGGTAAACAGTCACAAGGCAGTGTTTGGTAGGAGACCTAACAGCTACACTTTGGTTCTGATGCCAATTTGTCTCTAAAGGTTTCCTTACCGACCCCGACTTTACGGATTTTAGAAACAAGTGGGTCGAAAAGGGATGTCTTTTCAGGATCTTCTTTGAGGGGGGGGGGGGGGGCGATTAGGAGAGCGAATCTATTAAAAACAAAAACAAACAAAAAATATTCTAGTATCATTACTGACCTATAACCGGACCTATATAGGTTTAGTTTAGTTAAGAAGAATTAAAAATGCTGGTCCATGGGAAGGGGATGGGGGGTTAGGTGCAAGACAGAACTTCAGAAGGGACAAACAGAGTCTTGGGGGGGGGGGGGGTTACTGCACCCCACGGCCCCCATCCCCCCTCCCTCAATTGACACCCCTGGTGTAGACTGATAGTGTATCGTTATGTTGTTCGTTATCGGGAAAGAATTGTCGATATTTTTTTTCTCTAGCGTCAAATAAATTGTGATTTATATTACCTCTTATCGCAGCAGATTTTTTTTTTCTTCAGACGTATATACAAATATGCTTATATAACTATATATATATCTATATATATCTAGAGAGAGAGAGAGAGAGAGAGATGTGTGTGTGTGTGTGTGTGTGTGTGTATATAGATGCATATATATATATATATATATATATATATATATATATATATATGTTAGTAAATATATAAATTATCTCCCTCTTGGCTACTCGTAACCTAATGGACCCCATAAGTCTTGACGTGCGGCTCGAACGGTCCGGTGATTGTGAGACAAGAACTGCATAGACATGCATGAATCAAGCTCAGGACCTCAGGCAAATATATGCGTGGATTTTAAGAAACTATATACCTTAGTACAATGACTGTGACTGGTTGGTCAGTGATAGCTGTTAAACGGCTTAACTCTTGATTAAGGAAGAGTACAACACAGTAAAGGGAACACGAGACGTTATCTAGGGCAAGCGCTGAGCGAGGTGCTGCGTGCCCGGCCTGCCAGCCATGGTGGGCCGGAGGCTGGTAGATGACCGGGAGCGAAGTGAAGGGTCAGACGGGGTCAGATGTAATCGTCATCTCGCTGGGGTGATGGTTCCAAGTTAACTTAGAGCCACGTGGTCTATTGCTGTAATGGCTTACAGAAATCGTGCTTATGTACATGCCACATTGCTCGGCTACCTACTCACGCCCCGCCCTTGAGGCGCTAGATTGGCTTCAAGAGGTGGCTCCTGATTGGCTGGTCATCTCATTCTCGCGTGCGTTGTCCTTGGTCCATCTTCGTGGTTGCTCCTTCTTGTCGCCCTCTTCTTCCTAGTTCTTGGTGAAATCCATTCGTCCTCGACGTCCAAACGTCCTCGAAGGTCTCGCACAAGTCCTCCTTGACTTCGGACTCGTCTAGACTTCCTTGTAGTCCTCGTCTAGGCCTAACTCGGCGGTTTCCTTGTCCACACTTTCCCGCAGATCTTGTCCAATTCCTTCTCGGCTGCATGCTTGTCCAGATGTCCTCATAACCTTCGTCTGGATATACGGGAGTCCTGGCAGGCGGCGCCCTTCCACAACATCATGAGGCGTCTAAATACTTGCTCTGACGAACATCCTGGTCCACAGGCCTATGGCGATCTTCCGGTGACGTCCTTCGTACAGTATCCTAAGGTGGCCGATTCTGCAGCAGGGTCGTCCTTCAGTGCCCTGTCGGTTATCGTCGGTCCAACTACTATGTATAGTCGGGGAACC
>NC_061845.1:3380942-3385942 GCF_019202785.1 Penaeus chinensis
TATTATTGTTATTATTATTATTATTATTATTATTGTTATTATTATTACTATTATTGCTATTATTATTATCATTATTATTATTATTATTATTGCATTATTATGATAAATTATATCAATAATAATGATAAAATAATAGTAATAACAATAAAATGATAATAATGATAATGAAAAGGATGATAATAATAATAATAATATTCATATTAATATCACCACTACGACCATCATCATCATCCTTATTACTATCATTATAATTCTATACCTGTTATGATATTTATTTTCCTAGTTGTTACTGTAATACCATTAATACAACTTCCATTACTTCTCCAATAACTTTGCTGTTTATTTATTATTTTTTTCCTTTTTTTCTTTTATTTCTTTTTGTTTCTCTTTTTTTTTTTTTTTTTTTTTTTTTTTTTTTTTACATGCTTTTAGGACGTCAAAGGGAAAATTATAACGGTAATGGAACTGCGTCAAACGTCAGACAGCTGAATTTTTAATTAGTGCTGTTGATTAGAAGTTCAGTTGGATATAATATGAATTAACATTCTATCTCTAATTAGATAAAAAAATGTCTCTTAGTACTATATTTTCGAGTAAATATTTTTTAGAAACCTATTCTTATAAGCAAAAAAAAAAAAAAAAAAATAAAAATTAAATAACAACACAGGAACTGTATTGTATTACAGCTAAAACAACTACTTCTGTTCAACATTCATAGCATGTGTTTGTTTTCCCTAGTGTATCCGTACATAACGTAAAATTTAGTAAGAGTAAAACAGGGCTTTAATAGGTACACATTATTAGATTTACATGTTTTGTCTCTATTCCTTCCTCTGCGTTATGAGAAATTTAAGATGTCCGTGTTAGGTTCCTAGTAATGTAAAAGTGCAGTATGCAAATGTTGTGGTTCGTACATCTACTGTACAATATTAACAAGTGAAATATATGTTCTGCAATTTATTTATATGTAAAACAGAACAATGTAGTGTTAGTTCTTTTGCGGGGAAAATTAGATGGAATGAAACAAAAATAATATATATATATTATATTATATATATATACACATATATATATAATATATAAATATAAGTAAATTAATAAATAAATATATAAATAAATATATATATATATATATATATATATATATATATATATATATATACTTAATATAATCATTATCTCCCTCATTCTCTCACTCTCACTCTCTCTCTCTCTCTCTCTCTCTCTCTCTCTCTCTCTCTCTCTCTCTCTCTCTCTCTCTCTATATATATATATATATATATATATATATATATATATATATATAGATAGATATACACACACACATATAAATGTGCATATATATGTATATATATATATATATATATATATATATATATATATATGTATATATATATATATATATATATATATATATATATGTATATATATATATATATATATATATATACATATATATACATACATATATATATATATATATATATATATATATATATATTATATATATAGATAGATAGATTGATAGATAGGCACACACCCACACACACACACACACACACATACACACACACACACACACACACACACACACACACACACATACACACACACACACAGACGCACGCACAGATATATACATCTCGATAAATGGGCAGATCAGCAAACTATGCCCTAACTCTATATCAAGTGCAATCTAACCTCCATCTACAACGTACACTAACCATAAAATAGTGTTGCAAAGAAGCCAAGTTGCAGATTCTGCCTCCGAGACCTCTGCGCCTCGTCAGTCCCTCGCCATCTCCGACATAACATAAGGAACTTCCCTACGGGTACACGACACGCCAGGGTTGTGAGGGACGGCCAGACCTTATTAGAGTTCCCGGAGGCATAGTTCGAGGACAGGCTGCGTGCAAGAGGCCTTTAGAGAGTATTTAACTCACCATTTCCTCCAGGTCACAGCCGTCAGAGAGTCGACCTCGGGTATGAGGGAGGAAAAAGTAGATTAGTCCCATAGTTTTGTTGTTGTTATTGTTGCTATTCTGTTTGTTTTTGTTTGTTGTCTTAATTTTATTCTGTGCGGAGATATATATACTTTCTTTCAAAAGAGTTTGTTTGTTCTTTTCTTTGCCTGACATTTCATCTCTCTCTGCAGTCCTTTCATCCAGAAGAAATGTTTTGTTTACAAGACAAAAACGACAAGTCAAAAGTTCGAATGCAAGCAAAAATGGAACGAAAAAATAGAAACCTACTTCGGGATGTTTTTTTTTTTTTTTTTTCTCTGAGAAATTCTTTTCCATTATGTTTGCAATTGAAATTACACCAGAAGTCGGTTAGCAAGTGATTAAAATTCTCTCTTACTTACTTTTTTTTTTATTTAGTGTATTTATCCATCGTTATTAATAGCAATCGCCTGTTTGGTCTCTCATATAATAAGAAAATACATGAGCAACAGCTGTGACACTACGCACCGCCTCAATATATGCTTTATCCGTGACCACCACAGTGAGAACAAGATTAATCCTGGTTTCAACTAACCCATTCAGTCCCACGATCGCAATATCTATTCTAAATAACCCAGTTCCTGATCCCGCCACTCGTCAATATCGAAGCTTTCCACCTGTCCCTCCACGAAGCAGAGTACATAAGGGGGACCAAATCCATTTAAATTGCGTTTGCTCTTTCCTAAGGAAAGTTATGGACTAATTACAAACTTCGGAAAGTCATCGGCAGAAGCCCTAACGAATGTTGCCGGTGGAGGCAGCGCGCTCGGGATGACGGAGCACGCGTGAGGTGTGTGTGTGGGCGGAAAGTGTACTCTGGTATTTCCTGTTCTGAGTTGCGTTGGATTTTGAAAGTGGGTTAAGAAGGTTGAGAAAACAAATAATTATTCAATTTGATTTTTTTTATTTATATAATATTGATATAAAAAGTGCCACATTGTAATAGATTACAAAGGAGCTAAACTAAAGTAAACGTTTTTCACTATTAATATCTGTTTTATTACTATTTTCCCAATCTGTAGGCAAGGAATTACCTCCCACCCACCCCACCCCCACTAAATTACATTTATATATTAGCAAAAAATCAACCATGGTTTTGCAAGAGTACAAACTTCTTAGGGAAGATTAAAATTCGCCGATTTTATGAAATCCTTCGTAATAGTTCTCTGAATAATTAAATCATTCTCTTCATTTTTTTTTTTTTTTCTTGCCTCTGGGTCTGACGACTAAAATCCCTAAATGCTCTGATGTATATGTGAAACACGAACGCTTTCACATTGATCGCGAGAGTGTGTGATTAGTTTCAGCGCTCCAGAAAAAAAGGATTATTAGACCTTGCTCGAATCCATTTAAAATACACACGCGCGCACATGTAGTTACTCTCTCACATACACACGCGCGCGCACGCACATGTAGTCACTCTCACACACACAAACACACACGCATGAACATGTGCGCGCCGGCACACACACACACACACACACACACACACACACACACACACACACACACACACACACACACACACACACACACACACACACAAATACACACACACACATACACACACACACGCGCGCGTACACAAATACAAAAACATGAAAAGAAGATTAAAGAAGTGTTTAATGGGGAGTTTGATAAGGGGGAAAAGTCAAGTGAACTTTGCAAAAGAAATGAAGTTAATTGGAAATTCAGAAATATCGATGACGCAAACATCCGCTAAGATTTATTTTCCTTTTGGCGTCTGTGTTAAAAAAGTTAATCTGAATAAATTTAAAGGGAGGAGGGGGGTCCTTAACAACCACATAATTACCAAAGGAACCTGCGCTCAGGATAGCGATGATACAAGATATTACGAACCTTCTGCATTTCATTAGAAAAAAAAATAAGCTGTTATTAATCGTAAAGAGAAATGTTACATTTTATTAATTCATATTTTATTCGATGTTCAAAGGAACTTATGTTGAGCTTCAAAGGAAGGAAAGAAAAAAATAATTATAGAGATTCGAAATATGAAATATTGTAAGATTGGGAGCTTTGAGGAAGGCATAATCTTGTATTAAACTCGATGACTGGGAGGCTCCGTGAAAAATAGAAAAATAAATATCCAAATTCTAATGACTAAAAAGAATCAGTGAAAGTAAATAATGACAATGATAATAATCATAGTAAAATAATAATAACAATAATATTAATGATAATGATAATGATAATGATAATGATAATGATAATGATAATGGTAATGGTAATGATAATGGTAATGGTAATGGTAATGGTAATGGTAATGGTAATGGTAATGGTAATGGTAATGGTAATGGTAATGGTAATGGTAATGATAATGGTAATGATAATGGTAATGGTAATGGTAATTTGTAACGATAACGATAACGATAACGATAAGGATAAGGATAATTCTTCTTCTCCTTCTTCTTCTTCTTCTTCTTCTTATTATTATTATTATTATTATTATTATTATTATTATTATTGTTATTGTTATTGTTATTGTTATTATTACTATAATCACAATTATAATTATAATTATAATTATAAATATAAATATAATTATAATTATAACTATAATTATAATTATAATTATAATTATAATCTTAATCATAATTATTATTATTATTGCTACTACAATCATTATTATTATGATGAATAATAGTAATTATTATTATTATTATTATTACTGATTCTATTACTATTATTACTATTGTCATTACTTTTATTCATAGTATTATTCTTCTTCCTATTGTTGATGTTGGTATCATTATTATTGTCATTATTATCATAATCACTATTATTATTGTGCTATTGCCGTGTTGGTGATAGTAATGGTAATGATAATGATGATAACAATTATAATAACAACAACAACAACAACAACAGCAACAATGATAATAATAATAATAATGATGATAATGATAATAATAATAATAATAATAATAATAATAATAATAATAATAATAATTAATAATAATAATAATAACAAAACAA
>NC_061845.1:3395942-3398442 GCF_019202785.1 Penaeus chinensis
CCATTATTATTACTATCATTCTTATTATTGCAATTATTATTATTATATAATCATTATTATTATCATTATTATTATTATTATTATTTTTACTATTATTATTATTATTATTATCAATACCACCATTCCTCATTCTATTCTAGTTCTACTTATTCGTGTTTTCGAACTGCCTTAATTTTTCTTCCAATTAAACCAAACTATGTTGAATATACTTACTGTATAGGAAACAAATCAGAATATATCAGAAGTTTAAGGAGAGCAAATATTCAAACGGTGCAAGAGTGGCCAAATTAGCCTTAAACAGTCCTAATATCTTTCGAGAATTAAATACAAATGATGTACTATTTTCCAAAGCAGATTATTGCGTTCCGCTTTGCAGCATTTTGTATCTAATCCCATTTGGCACTGATATACCAGCAGTGTTGTTGTTGTTTTCGTTAGCATTAGCTTTAGTATAGATATGTCAGTGTTAGCAGTAGTACTAATACTATCAATAGTAGTAATATTAATAGTTTTGGAAATAGAAGTAGAACAGCAAAAGTAGCAATAGTAGTAATATTAATAATGATAATAGTAGTTGTTGTAGTAGTAGTGGTGATAGTAGTAGTAATAGTTTATTGTAGTAGAACAAAAGCAGCAGTAGTAGTAGTATCAATAGTAGTAGTGTTAGTAGTAATAGTAGGAGTAGTAGTAGTATTAACAACAACAGCAGCGGCGGCAATGGTAACAGCAGTAGTAACCGAGCCCCGTACAGAGCTTTCCCATCACTCGAAAGCACCTGGCCTTCCCTGATGCGAACAATCCCTGCCAATGGTAAAACTGTTTCCGTATGCCGAGTCTGAACGTGTAGCGTGAGGCAAGAGGAATGAATTACGACAGAGGATATGAAACTGTTTAACAATACCACCAGATAGAACCAAGGGATTCAGTCAACGACACTATAATCCTTTGGTATGGCTTGTCATACGAATATATTCGAAGTTTTATTGATAATGGCCATATACTGAAGTGGAAGAACGGAGGCTCTATCTACATTCCACCTGACAATATAAGTACAGAAAAAGCCAAAATGTTGGAAATATAGTCCCAGTCTTACCATACACGTCAGTGACACTAACACTGGACAAACTTGGTTTACACAAGTCAGGTCCTTTGCCCATGAACTTTCTTATGTGCCCTGATATAATTCAGTTCTGTCGTGTTCTCAATCTTAAACGATGTTAGATGTGTTAATTAACTGTTTTAGCGGATATGGAAAATGGGGGGGGGGGGGGGAGAAATGTAATGGATATAATTTTGGAATTTCAATCTACAGCGGATACCGATGGCAATAGGGACTGGGGGGGTCTTTATTGAGGGTCAGAATAGATAGGCAGAAAGAGAGATAAATAACAGATGATTATACGAATATATCTACGATATGTATATCCTACTAGAGACTGATACAAGTAAAGATAGATATAGCTATATCTTGGGTCTATATGCATTAGCAATAATGCTAACCTTAAGAATAACAACAAAAATATTAGTAACAATAACAGCAATACAAAAAAAAAAAAAAAACGTCGATAATAACAACAATAAAAATATTCAGCATCACCGTTATTAATGATATCAACAAAACATTCACCTTCGCTGCAATTACTGTAATGAACATCCTCCTCACAACAGATACACAGAAACACTCTCCCCTTTCCCCCTTCCACTTCTACGTCTCATTTCACAACAATCAAACTATCTAAAAGCAGATGGTGTGTCGACATATAAACCCTATAACGTTAACCTGAGTTTACCATTTCTTTAGTGCCCTTAGCTAAACGGCAGCAGGACTCAGGTGTGCCAGTGTGAGATCACAGGTGTCATCTTCTCTGGGGCACCCATCAAACCTGTTTTACATCTGCAGTAAGTGCCGTTTGCGAGAATGATGTTTACGTGTAGTTTCGCGATTATGTTCTTTCTTCTTCACATGCCCTTTGGGTGAATGCTTCGTTCCAGATGCATCCTGGTTAGGCGTTTGGTGCAGGATCTGGGATTTATTTAGCGCAGGTGTGTGTGTACAGTATATATTTGTATTTGCTTTGTTATATTGAAACACACAACGGTGAAGCATTATAGATACAAGTAAAAATAAAATTCTGCACAACGTTTCATACAAAAATGAAGTTTAATATAAATAGATGGACAGGTTATATATATATATATATATATATATATATATATATATATATATATATGTGTGTGTGTGTGTGTGTGTGTGTGTGTGTGTGTGTGTGTGTGTGTGTGTGTGTCTGTGTGTGTGTGTGTGTGTGTGTGTGTGTGTGTGTGTGTGTGTGTGTGCGCGCACAGAGAGAGAGAGAGAGAGAGAGAGAGAGAGAGAGAGAGAGAGAGAGAGAGAGAGAGAGAGAGAGGGAGAGAGAGAGAGAGAGAGAGAGAGAGAGAGAGAGAGAGAGAGAGAGAGAGAGAGAGAGAGAGAGAGAGAGAGTTGGTGCGCCGTTGGACGTGT
>NC_061845.1:3403442-3405942 GCF_019202785.1 Penaeus chinensis
AGGAGGGAAGGCGAAGGCAGGGTGCAGGTAGAGGGGGGGAACAGGCAGAGAGGGAGGGAGGCATGAGGGAAGATTAAGGCAGGCAGGGAGGGAGAGAGGGCAGAGAGGGGGGGGGGGGGGGGGGACATACATCACAGCGGCGCGGTAACAAAAGCCATCTCCGACAACAGACGATATATTTCCCGGAATTCAATTACAGAGGTCGTGAAGCCGTGTCATTTCGGGAAGTGCTTTTGAGAGAATTTACTCGGGGAAATATACTTTAGATGCATAGTAGAAAAATGTGAATGGAATAAAGAGTGAAGAGGGAATTATATACTCTAGTGTCTGCATATAAAGAATTATATGGTATAAGATGACTAATAGTAGCGACGACGATTATGTCAATGGTTATGATGACAATAATGAGGATGACAATGATAATGACCATGATGATGCCTGTGATGATGATTATAATAATGATGATGATTAAGGTTATGATGATCCTCACAATGCTGATAATAGTAATGCATCTATTTTTCTCGTACAGGTCTTGCATCTGCACTTCGGCCTAACTTGTATTTTATTTTTTGTTACATTAAACACCTACATTCCTTCCCTCCTCACATCCATAAACATCCGCTTTGGTCTTCCTCTTCTCATCTTACACGCAACCCTACCCGCACTTTGATCCCGCCTGTCATTCCTTCCTCATCGCTGCGTCGCCACTGTCCTTGTACATATCTTGCAGCATCCTTACACATTTCCCTGCCACTTCCTGGGTTCCTCAGATTATATATTAACTCCTTCCTTAGTACGTTTTATTATTTTTTCCCCTAAATCGACATAATCGAGTTCCTTCTAGTCTTTCTACACTGCATCATGAGTACTCTTAGAGTAAGTGAAATCGTATATCATATGACCTTGTTCTGGCTGTTCAGCTATATGCCTCTGTAGTTACTGTAGTTCTGCCTATTCCCTTTAGTCATTTAAATTTCTTCGCCTTCTCTACAGTTTCTTCATCTGCTTTTCAGAATGCTTCGTTCACCTTATCACACTCTCCTCGTTAGTCAGCAAATTTCCAAGAACATCATTCCCTGCTCGTTTCGTTTCTCTTATTCTCCCTCTTCTACAGCTTTTCCTTAGTCTTTGCCAGCGTTATCTTTGGCATTTGTTTCACCTTTATAAATTCCTGTCTAGTATTTTCATTTCTTATTTCGTGTTGATTATGTAATTAATTTATAGATTCATTTATTTCACTTTTATTTTTATCTACTCTCCTCATTCCTATACATTCCTGGACTTCCTCGTTGCACGAACATTTCTCCTTGTCCTATTCAGATGCGTCCTCTAAGCTGTTCTTATCACAACATCTGACACAATCTTCCTCTAACTTGCATCACCTGATCCTTGGTCTATCGCCCTTTTCCTTAGTTTTCATCTCCAAATTCATCCTACAAACTACCCTCCAATGTTGTCGACTTACAGTTGTCCCTCTCACCATCTCAGAAACTGTAATCTCTTGTAAGTTGAATCTCCTGTGTAAGAAATAGAGCACAAACCGATAGTCAGGGGTGATATTCACGAAAGGTCTAAGACTCCGAAATTTGTCTTAGACAAAAAAAGGCCCCGTGCCACATCTCAAAGTTAATGCTAGTCATAGAAAACACATTTATATTGTAATAAGCCCTATTTTGATAATCGGTTGTAATAAGGCGATAATGTAAATATGGCAATATATCTTGCTTATATCATAACGACAATATTACACATTAAGTATATCTAGAGGTGATGAGGCATCCCTACGTTTAATGTCACTGCATCAGTTGTTAAAGCGGTCGCCGCTATTTGAATATTTTAAATAAAATACAGCAATATAAATGTAGGAGACTGCTCAATTAACGTTTGAGAATTCGTCAAAATAGGCCTCGAAGCTTTCCTTATTATTACCAGAACGAATTAATCTTCAGCAGAGACAAATTCGCATTAGAACAAATTAAAGACAGTCCTTACGCGTCAGGACAAAATTAAAGACAATTCGTCCACACGTGAATAGAAAATATAAGTAAAATATAAAAAACGACTAAATTAACGTTTGACAATAAATCTAAAGGATCTTCTAAGATTTTATCATAATCGATGCAAAATTATCTTTAATTTTTTGTAGAATTACATAGTAGTTTTAGAGACAAATTTACCGCAAAGACCTATGGTTGCCCATTTTTTTTTATTATTATTATATAAAAAATGTGTAGGAAATACTATTGTCTTTATAGAAGGAAGATCCATGGCAGCATGTAGTTTTAACATATTACTGCAATCAGTTATCTTCATAGCGCCTATAAGGATGTAAATGTTTAATCTGTTACCAGCATTAACTTTGAGATCTGGCAACGGGGCTTGTTTTGGTTAAGACAAATTTCAGAATATAAAACCTTTCGTGAATACCCTTATACCCTCTGGCCTCTGACCATGCCTTCCACTCCTCCTTTACCCAAAAGTAGCAGTAGTTCCCACCGGT
>NC_061845.1:3415942-3423442 GCF_019202785.1 Penaeus chinensis
GCTTGTGCATTTAGCCAGGGTGGTAAATAAAGTACTAAAAAAAAAAAATGCAAAGGCCGTTGTATCAATATTGCAAGATTTTATTTACCATACATACGGTCAGTCACAGCGTATCATGCATTATACCTACATCCACGTAAAATATGGTAAAATAAAGCTTTAGTATATCTCTAGGTCTTTGACGGAGGGCCGCAGATCGCTTCCTCGTGGATAGCTCGGTTCCACCTTAGAATGAAAAATAATAACCATAAACTCTACGGATAGGTCCACCCATGTTTCATTTATCTTACGATTCAATTAGTGCTTTCCAGTCTCTGAACACTAGGCAAAAGTGCAGGAAACATTGCAAATGACATCAGATAAACGTGTTTCGTGCAAAAAAAAACGAAACATGATATATGTTTTGTGCTGATACCATCGCACGTTGGAATCCCAAGGCATGATTATGCTGGTCGCCTAACAAGTACCTCTTCCTAGGATTTCACAAATCATTAAAACTTCTTTCAGAGAGAACTTGGCTGAGCTGATTAATTATCAATGGCCTGAAAGCTGTAGCATAAAACACTGTGCAAGATGTATTCATCTTTATATGAAACGTGAACAAAACATTGTGATATTTGACCGCTAGAATCAAGCTTGGAGTTTGTGATGTCAACAGAATTATTTGTGAACTGTAAAGTGAAGAATATAAGTGTACTCTTGTACAGTATATCTCAGTACTATGTGTTACAGCCTTTCAGACCACCCAGCATGAGGTATGCAGAACTATGTAACTGTTTAAAATTATCTGATGTCTAAGATGAACTTATTGGGTCTTAAACTTGGAACATATTATCACATGCTTATATACCAAATGTAATAATGCCTTTCAACGCTCGAGCTGTACGCCGGCTTGGTATATAGGTAGATAAAAGACTATATAATTATTATTATTTATTAGTTGATATAGTACAGATCATAGTGTGTTACATGAAATGGATGACCATGCATCAAATTTATGACATCTTGTCAAATGTGGTAAATAAAGGACTAAACTAAACTAAAGTTGGCAAAGACCGAAGTGTGTGTCAATATTGCAAGAGCTCTTTAACGTCATACATACGGTTAGTCAAAGTTATTATGTATTACACTTAGTATTGTTCAGGGAATCATATCTAGTTTCGAAATTGTACAAAATGAAGCTATGAATATCGTTCTCGGTGGCCCTAAATCAACGAGGATTGTGAATGTGAGAACAGAACTTAACTTACCTGCTTCACTGATAGATCTTTGCAGGCTTAGACCAGCTTTTGTTGTGTATAAAAACAATATTTTTTTTGAAGTACCAGGATTGCAGGAGTCGAGGTTCTAGAGTCATTTCCTTTGACTCATAGACTACTCTCCAGTTTCTGAACACTCTAGACAAATGTACCGGAAGTATTGAAAATGAAATTTAGAATAAACTTTTATCGTAAAAACAGAAGGAGGCCATCATATACATTTTATGATAATTCCTAGGCTCGATCATGATGATCGCCCAGTAATATCAGCATGCGATGAATAAAGTGTGCATATAGATCTTTTACATATCCTCAGAACCTCGACCTGCAAGCCCTACCACAAAGTACTACAAACGGCATACACAATATGCATTAATCTATGGTTTATATAAAACAAGAATAAACCAGTGTGATACTATGACCGCAGTAATCAGGCTTAGTTATATGTTCTATTGGCAAGTTAGTGCAGTTTGTAATGTCGATGCAACTGTTAAAAAAGTGCAATGATGAATAAAGCAAACACGTACATTATGTCTCAAAAGTGTTGTCTTCTAGCCTTTCAGATTAACTAACATGGGATATGTACAACTATGTACCTATTCCATAGCGTATGATGTCTGAGAAGAATTACTTATGTTGTTTCTTAAATCTGAAATGTAATATTACAATATACCCACATACCTAATGTAGCAATGCCATAACACGACCAAGCACTATGCCGTAATAATGGATAAGAAGATAAAGAAATATGTAATCATCCTCTCCTTTTCAGATTACACTTTATAATGACGATCTATCCAAAATATTCAGTGTAATATCATGTTATGTTACGACCATGCATAAAATGCATCAAAGCTTGTTCACGCCTACACAGTTAGAGAGGGTGGTAAATAATAACCAAACAAAACTAGAATAACATTTAACCCTTGCTGCCGGGGATGGCATGTATGAATAAACTATGCGCATTGTGAGTTATTTTTAAAAATTATATTTATATATAGATGGTTTCACAAGTGCATAGTCACAAAGGAGACAATTACTATAGCATAAGAAAAAAAAATGACAGCCCCAAGGGAACATACACCCATATTCAGAAAAAAAATCATATGGATATTACAGAGAAAACGGTAATAGAAACAGAAACGAAATAGTTTATTCAATATCTTAACATTATGAAATATGAACGAGTAATGACAAGGTAGGAAAACATTAAATGTTATAAACTTTTCTAATGTTCCACCGACAATCTAAGACGAAACGATGCATAATTTTGAATATAGATAAATAAATAAATAAATATATATATATATACATATATATATATATATATATATATATATATATATATATATATATATATATATATAAATATATATATATATTGTAACAATCCCGCTTGTAGTACAGTGCAGTACAGCGTAGGTTGATAGTTTATGTAAAATTAAGCTTTAAGATGTCTAGGGGAAGCAGCGGAATAATTACAACAAGTAATGAGAATAGCTTATATTATAGCTTATAAATGAAATTCAAGTATATCTGAAGTTCGTAAAGTTTGTAGCTTTTACTATTTTCTTGAATTTATACGTTTATAAATAATCATCAACTGTATGTTTGAATCACTAGTTATTATGAAGTTATTATTTAGTATTCTTTTGTTAAATAGTTATCTTTCTATTACTTATTCCAAAATTATTTAGGGTTTCCAGTAATAGTCTTAGGTTATCATGGTAGTTTCTTAGTAGTCTTAGGTTATCATTTCACAGTAGGTTTATTTAAATTGAACAATATTTCACAAGTTTAATTATTTCATTAATTATATTCCACACAACAAAACAATAAACATTATACACAAATGAAAATATATTGAAGATAAATAGAATTTCTTTTACAATTCTAACGGCGATTTAATACACTCGTTTTTCCCCAGAAAACCGGATTACCGCATAACAACAATAACACAACTTATTTCCTTATGTTTCACCTCATACCCTAACACAGACAAAGTATATACTTCACCAGTATACTTAGATGTAACCAAGGTTCCAATTTCAAAAGTTAGTCCACCGTGTACCCGTGTACCTGGGAGTGAATGGAGCAATGGCCGCTCAGTCGAGACTCTGGCTTTCAGTCCACGTCGCCCCCCCAGGTAGACTGCTGCGCCCTCCGCTTCGAACCTCGGATTCACGAATCCTCATGCTCAACGCACAATACGCACAATACTTTCGAACGCACTTTAATGTCACTTTGGTACGCACAGGCCGTAAATTTGGAGAGATTGTAATAACATCCCCCACAAGTTAAATCTTCTAAGATTTGATTGAAGTAATTAGTTCAAATTTATGGCCTGGAGAGCGCATCTGCAATTATATTGTCGCGCCCTTTTATGTGTTTCACCTGGAGATGATAAGGCTGAAGGGACAACGACCATCTCAGTAGTCGCTGATTGGAGTACTTGTTCTTCTCCAGGAAGGTCAGCGGATTGTGGTCAGTGAAGATCTGGACAGGATGAGCACCACCATACAGATAACACTCGAATTTCTTGATTGCAGTTATGATTCCAAGCAACTCTTTCTCGATGGTACTGTATGCTAGCTGATGCTTGGCAAGCTTGGTTGAGTGGTAAGCTACTGGATGTAGAACACCTTCGTCGTCTTCTTGGAGGAGGACGGCGCCGGTAGCTATATCACTAGCATCTGTATGCAGGATGAAGGGATTCTGGAAATCGGGAGCTGCCAACACGGGGTCGCTGGAAAGGAACTGCTTCAGTCTCTCGAAAGCCCTCTGACATTCTGAAGTCCAGGAAAAAGTCACTTTTTGACTGGTGAGACGCGTCAGCGGAGCAGCGACGTCTGCGAGATTTGGACAGTAGCGACGGTAAAATCCCACCATGCCAAGGAAGCGCATGAGGGACTTCCGAGTGCTTGGAATTTGATAGTTCAGAATGGCTTCTACGTTTGCAGTCTTGGGTTTTACCTTTCCATTTCCAACAATATGTCCTAAATACGTTACTGTAGCACTGCAGAAAGTGCACTTCGCCAACCTTATTGTCAAATGGGCATCTTGTAGTTTCTGTAAAACACACGATAAACTCTCTAAGTGCTGAGACCAAGTTTCTGAAAGAATCAAAATATCGTCTAAGTATACGTGAACACCATTTAATCCATGTAATGTAAAGTTCATAACACGTTGAAATGTAGCAGGACTGTTTCTCATACCGAATGGCATAACTAAATATTCATAAAGTCCAAATGGAGTGATGAATGCAGATGTAACTCGAGCTTTTTCAGTTAGCATTATCTGATAAAATCCCTTATGAAGATCAATTTTTGATAAATATTTAGACTGACCAACTGCATCAATGAGATCATCAACTCTAGGGAGAGGGTAAGAGTCAGGAATAGTTACTACATTCAGCCGCCTATAGTCTGTACACATACGAAGTTGTCCACCTTCCTTCGGCACTAGTAGACATGGAGAAGCCCATGGCGATGAGCTTGGTACTGCTAAGCCATTCTGCAGTAGATAGTTCACTTCGTCTCTCATTTGCTGCTTTTTCTCGGGGTTTAGACGATAAGGTGCTTGTCGTATGGGAAGCGTACCTGGCACTAGTTCAATATCATGCTTGATAACATTGCATTTACCTGGAGTGTCAGAGAATACTGGTGAGTAATTTTTAAAAAGGTTAGAAATCCCCTGTATTTCGTCTGAACTGAGGTGATTTAAGAATGAAGGTAGATTACTAAGAACATCAGAGTTACAAGCATTGATCCATGGATTAATATCTAGTGGATCTTCAAACATATTGATGACATTACAAGGTAGTCTCTGCGGCAAGTCATCTGTAGTATCAGGAGAATTTGGCATATAGAGTTTTAATCTATTTATATGAATTAATTGAGTCGTTTTCCTACGGTCAGGAGTTTCAATAATATAGTTAGTGTCATTAAGTTTCTTTTCAATGGTATAAGGCCCTTGGTATTTAACTGCCAGTGGAGAACCAGGAATGGGAATGTAAGCCAGAACTTTATCACCTACTTTGAAACTTCTTTGCTTGGCACATTTATCATATCTAATCTTCATTTTAGCTTGACCTTTAAATAAGTTATCTTTAGCAATTTTTCTAACTTTAGCTAATGTGTCTTGAAGATTCTTAAGGTATTGTGAAACTGTAGTTATATTATCAGATGAATCATTTAGCAATTTCTCTTTTACCAACTTCAAAGGCCCCCTTACTTTTCTACCAAATAAAAGTTCAAAAGGTGAAAAACCGAGGGTCTCTTGAGGAGCTTCTCTAATGGCAAACAACATGTATGGCAAACCTTCATCCCAGCATTTCTGATTCTCCAGACAAAACTTGCGGAGCATGGATTTTAGTGTTTGGTGCCAACGCTCCAGGGCTCCTTGTGACTCAGGATGATATGCAGTGGAAAGGGTCTGCTTAATGCCCAGTTCTTGGAGTACCTTAGAGAAGAGTTCACTCGTGAAGTTGCTACCTCTGTCAGACTGTACCTCCTGTGGGATACCAAAAGTTGTAAACATGTGTACAAGATTTTTACAAATACTCTTAGCAGAAATATTTTTAAGAGGAAATGCTTCTGGATACCTTGTAGTGGGACACATTACAGTCAGTATATATTGATTCCCTTTTGCGGTTTTTGGTAGAGGTCCCACACAGTCAATGATAATCTTTTGAAAAGGTTCACATGGGACTTGAATGGGTTGAAGAGGATAAGGAGGAATAGTTTGATTGGGCTTCCCAGCTACTTGACACACATGACATGAATTTATGTGCTTTGTAACATCCTGTTTAAGTCCAGGCCAAAAGAAATCATTTAAGATTTTCTGACAAGTTTTCCTGATCCCGAGATGCCCACCAAAACCTTCATGAGCGATCTCTATTACACTCTTTCTGATAGACTGTGGCAAGACAATCTGATGCTTCTCAGACCATGAATCCTTTATAGACAGATTAGGAGGTCGATAGAATCTCATCAGTACATTATCTTTGTAATAAAAACTAGGAGATTTAACAACAGCACCATCACAAGCTTCATTATGACATTTTATAAGAGATTCATCACATTTCTGTGCTTCAATTAGCTTTTCTGGCGTCATCATATTTGAAATTAAATTATCAGTTATTTTCTTTGTTACAGGTTGATTATCATGGTTTACTAGATTAGGTTTGAAAGAAGCTAAAGGTTCATCCCCTTTCTTAGCTTTGGATCTTGTTACTGCACAGCTAGGGAAAAGATATGGCTGTTCCATTTCAAGTTCAGTTGTGTTATTATACTGTAAAGGGGTGTCAGTTACCCTTAATTCTGGTATTACTAAGTCCCCAGCTAAGTCATTACCCATGAGGAAACTTGCATTAGGAATCGGTATCGTATTTACAACACCAACCGTTACTGGTCCTTCTACCATATCGCAATCCAAGTTGATTACAGCAAGCTGTTTAGGAGCACATCCTTCTATATACTCAAGCCAGACTTTCTCACCTGTTAAGCAGTTTTCAATATCTGGCAGAGCACTCTTCACTATGAGTGATTGTGCGCATGCTGTATCTCTGACAATATCAATTGGATATCTATTACCCCCTGACTTGCTGAACACATGACCCTTTGATCGGAATGCCTTAAATGGATCTTCCTGAAACAGTTTATAAGCAAAATTAGTAGTAGCCACAGGTTTTGTAAAATTATAATCTTTTGCTTCTTTTGCCACCTTACATTTTGGATGTGGGCAGTTTTTAATTAGATGACCCTCCTTTTTGCAAAATTTACAGTATAGGGTAGAGATTTGGGTATTAGGCGGATACTGTCCACTGCTAGTATTATCCATATTTTTAAATCCTACAGATGACTTTACAATATTTGCTTTTCTTTTCTCCCCCGGTATACTACGATGGACTAAGGAAAACACATCTGCTGCCTTGGCTGCTTCGTGGAGGGCATTTTCCTCCTTGTCTGTGAGGTGAATCATAACAGAATATGGAACCTTTCTTTTGAATTCCTCTAAAACTACGAGGTTGCAAATTTGATCGAAATTACTGACTGAGGCAGACTTTATCCACCGTCTAAAAGCTCTAAGCTTCTCCGAGGCAAACTCAGCATATGTTTGGCTAGAAGACTTGTTCATGTTCCTGAAAGCCTGTCGATATCCTTCAGTGGTTATGGAATAAGCAGTTAGAATAGCACATTTTACTTCTTCATAATCAGTGTTATCATTAAGATTTTCACAC